>NC_089806.1:8015745-8173245 GCF_029633855.1 Hoplias malabaricus
AGGGAGAACACACAACACTCCTCACAGACAGTCACCCGGAGGAAACCCACGCAGACACAGGGAGAACACACCACGCTCCTCACAGACAGTCACCCGGAGGAAACCCGCGCAGACACAGGGAGAACACACCACGCTCCTCACAGACAGTCACCCGGAGGAAACCCGCGCAGACACAGGGAGAACACACCACGCTCCTCACAGACAGTCACCCGGAGGAAACCCACGCAGACACAGGGAGAACACACCACACTCCTCACAGACAGTCACCCGGAGGAAACCCACACAGACACAGGGAGAACACACCACACTCCTCACAGTCACCTGGAGGAAACCCACACAGACACAGGGAGAACACACCACACTCCTCACAGACAGTCACCCAGAGGAAACCCACGCAGACACAGGAAGAACACACCACACTCCTCACAGACAGTCACCCGGAGGAAACCCACGCAGACACAGGGAGAACACACCACACTCCTTACAGACAGTCACCTGGAGGAAACCCACACAGACACAGGGAGAAAACACCACACTCCTCACAGACAGTCACCCTGAGGAAACCCACGCAGACACAGGGAGAAAACACCACACTCCTCACAGACAGTCACCCAGAGGAAACCCACGCAGACACAGGGAGAACACACCACACTCCTCACAGACAGTCACCCGGAGGAAACCCACGCAGACACAGGGAGAAAACACCACACTCCTCACAGACAGTCACCCGGAGGAAACCCACGCAGACACAGGGAGAACACACCACACTCCTCACAGACAGTCACCTGGAGGAAACCCACACAGACACAGGGAGAAAACACCACTCCTCACAGACAGTCACCCAGAGGAAACCCACGCAGACACAGGGAGAACACACAACACTCCTCACAGACAGTCACCCGGAGGAAACCCACACAGACACAGGGAGAACACACCACACTCCTCACAGACAGTCACCCGGAGGAAACCCACGCAGACACAGGGAGAACACACCACACTCCTCACAGACAGTCACCCAGAGGAAACCCACACAGATACAGGGAGAACACACCACACTCCTCACAGACAGTCACCCGGAGGAAACCCACGCAGACACAGGGAGAACACACCACACTCCTCACAGACAGTCACCCAGAGGAAACCCACGCAGACACAGGGAGAACACACCACACTCCTCACAGACAGTGACCCGGAGGAAACCCACGCAGACACAGGGAGAACACACCACACTCCTTACAGACAGTCACCTGGAGGAAACCCACACAGACACAGGGAGAAAACACCACACTCCTCACAGACAGTCACCCGGAGGAAACCCACGCAGACACAGAGAGAACACACCACACTCCTCACAGACAGTCACCTGGAGGAAACCCACACAGACATAGGGAGAACACACCACACTCCTCACAGACAGTCACCCAGAGGAAACCCACGCAGACACAGGAAGAACACACCACACTCCTCACAGACAGTCACCCGGAGGAAACCCACGCAGACACAGGGAGAACACACCACACTCCTCACAGACAGTCACCTGGAGGAAACCCACACAGACATAGGGAGAACACACCACACTCCTCACAGACAGTCACCCAGAGGAAACCCACGCAGACACAGGAAGAACACACCACACTCCTCACAGACAGTCACCCGGAGGAAACCCACGCAGACACAGGGAGAACACACCACACTCCTTACAGACAGTCACCTGGAGGAAACCCACACAGACACAGGGAGAAAACACCACACTCCTCACAGACAGTCACCCTGAGGAAACCCACGCAGACACAGGGAGAAAACACCACACTCCTCACAGACAGTCACCCAGAGGAAACCCACGCAGACACAGGGAGAACACACCACACTCCTCACAGACAGTCACCCGGAGGAAACCCACGCAGACACAGGGAGAAAACACCACACTCCTCACAGACAGTCACCCGGAGGAAACCCACGCAGACACAGGGAGAACACACCACACTCCTCACAGACAGTCACCTGGAGGAAACCCACACAGACACAGGGAGAAAACACCACTCCTCACAGACAGTCACCCAGAGGAAACCCACGCAGACACAGGGAGAACACACAACACTCCTCACAGACAGTCACCCGGAGGAAACCCACGCAGACACAGGGAGAAAACACCACACTCCTCACAGACAGTCACCCGGAGGAAACCCACGCAGACACAGGGAGAACACACCACACTCCTCACAGACAGTCACCCAGAGGAAACCCACACAGACACAGGGAGAACACACCACACTCCTCACAGACAGTCACCCGGAGGAAACCCACGCAGACACAGGGAGAACACACCACACTCCTCACAGACAGTCACCCAGAGGAAACCCACGCAGACACAGGGAGAACACACCACACTCCTCACAGACAGTGACCCGGAGGAAACCCACGCAGACACAGGGAGAACACACCACACTCCTTACAGACAGTCACCTGGAGGAAACCCACACAGACACAGGGAGAAAACACCACACTCCTCACAGACAGTCACCCGGAGGAAACCCACGCAGACACAGGGAGAACACACCACACTCCTCACAGACAGTCACCTGGAGGAAACCCACACAGACATAGGGAGAAAACACCACACTCCTCACAGACAGTCACCCAGAGGAAACCCACGCAGACACAGGGAGAACACACCACACTCCTCACAGACAGTCACCCGGAGGAAACCCACGCAGACACAGGGAGAAAACACCACACTCCTCACAGACAGTCACCCGGAGGAAACCCACGCAGACACAGGGAGAACACACCACACTCCTCACAGACAGTCACCTGGAGGAAACCCACACAGACACAGGGAGAAAACACCACTCCTCACAGACAGTCACCCAGAGGAAACCCACGCAGACACAGGGAGAACACACCACACAGACAGTCACCCGGAGGAAACCCACGCAGACACAGGGAGAACACACCACGCTCCTCACAGACAGTCACCCGGAGGAAACCCACGCAGACACAGGGAGAACACACCACACTCCTCACAGACAGTCACCTGGAGGAAACCCACACAGACACAGGGAGAAAACACCACACTCCTCACAGACAGTCACCCAGAGGAAACCCACGCAGACACAGGGAGAAAACACCACACTCCTCACAGACAGTCACCCAGAGGAAACCCACGCAGACACAGGGAGAACACATCACACAGACAGTCACCCGGAGGAAACCCACGCAGACACAGGGAGAACACACCACACTCCTCACAGACAGTCACCCGGAGCGAGAATCGAACCCACAATCTCCAGGCCCCTGGAGCTGTGTGACTGCGACACCTACCTGCTGCACCACCGTTCCGCGCTAAATATTCTTCAAATTAATAAAATAGTTTTCAGTGTTTTGTCACACCGTCAATAATATCGTTATCGCAAATAAACCCTGAAATATTGTGATATGATTTTAGGGTCATATCGCCCATCTCTAAACAATACTGCTGTCCATTTTAGATCAGATCACTCGAGATGGATGTCAGTGTCCAGCGTGAAGAGGGCCAGAGTAAAAGGATTAAACTTTAAAAAAACACTAGGTAAGGTCTGTTTTTTTTTTTTTGCTCATGGGCTCCCCCTACAGTTGCAGGGAGTAATTCATTTTTACAGTACTGTCCTGACTCGAGGGGGGAGTTGGTGGATTCCCAACCTCCTTCAAAATATACATAGTGCAGTTTCTGCAGTGCAGTAGCAAGGACAAAGGCTCTTTTCTTGCTATTACAGGTCAGAGGAGCATCATAGTGTATTTGTAGCTGTAATTGTATGGTTCTGATACTACCTAGTGTTGCTTTAAGTCATGTAACTCAGCTGTGTGTGTCCTCAGTAAATCAAGGCACCTACAGCAGGAGAGTCCAGTTCTAGTCCTGGAGAAGTAAGGTCCAGGACAGCTACTAGTCTCAAGGGGCCAGACAAGACCTTGTAACTGTAAAAACCATCATGGGACAGAACAAATCTGCTGGACTAAGGCTTCAGGACCAAAACAGATGACCCCTGATGGAGCTAGAGTGTAGGGATGGCAGCCTTCTGGATGCCCATGAAAGTATCGTAGAAGCAGTCTTGGTTTGAGACAGAGGTCAGGTTCTGTACACTGCAGTCTCTGGTCAGCAGGGTGTCCAGGTCCACTGTAGAAGGATCCTCCAGCAGAGTAAGCTGACCAGCCTGCAGGCTGCTGGAGTTTCCGTGGCCACCCCCCTGTGGCTCCATGAAGCTGAGTCTCTGGAGCTGGGCCTCCAGCGAGCTGGTCAGGGAGCAGAGTCTCGCCCTCTTGCCGAGGCAGGAGCTCTCGTTTCTGGGAGCGCACGCAGGCTCAGAGTGTGTGTCCCCACCTAGTCTGCTCTCATCCGAGTCCAGCGGACTTCGCTTCAGGCCATCTGACTGCGGCTGGAGTCTCTGGAGCCAGGAGCTGGTTCTGACCGCTGCTGGGTGGCTTCTCCTGGGAAAGGTCAGATAATCTCTGGACCCTCTCTCAGCTGGAACGCTCCTCTTGGCGTTTTCTCTCAGGATGGAGCGGACTGCCTTCACGGCGATGGCTTTGTTCTCCAAACTGCTGCAGAAACAGAGGAGGAGAAGAAGACAGAAGTAAGCATGGGTTACTGGTTTTGACTGATTCATTCATTCATTCATTTTCAATCAGGACTGTGGTGGGTCTGGTGCCTCTCTGAAATCTCTGGGCGCAAGGCAGGAACACACCTGTGGACAGTGTCACACACTCATCCAGTCACTCACACACACACAACTGTGGACAGTGTCAGACACTCACCCAGTCACTCACACACACACTCACCCAGTCACCCACACACTCACACCTGTGGACAGTTTCACACACTCACCCAGTCACCCACACACTCACACCTGTGGACAGTTTCACACACTCACCCAGTCACCCACACACTCACACCTGTGGACAGTGTCACACACTCACCCAGTCACTCACACACTCACACCTGTGGAAAGTTTCACACACTCACCCAGTCACTCACACCTGTGGACAGTTTCACACACTCACCCAGTCACCCACACACTCACACCTGTGGACAGTGTCACACACTCACCCAGTCACTCACACACTCACACCTGTGGACAGTGTCACACACTCACCCAGTCACCCACACACTCACACCTGTGGACAGTCTCACACACTCACCCAGTCACTCACTCACACACACACACACACACACACACACCTGTGGACAGTGTCACACACTCACACACTCACACCTGTGGACAGTCTCACACACTCACCCAGTCACTCACACCTGTGGACAGTGTCACACACTCACCCAGTCACCCACACACTCACACCTGTGGACAGTGTCACACACTCACCCAGTCACTCACACACTCACACCTATGGACAGTCTCACACACTCACCCAGTCACTCACTCACACACACACACACACACACACACACCTGTGGACAGTGTCACACACTCACACCTGTGGACAGTCTCACACACTCACCCAGTCACCCACACACTCACACCTGTGGACAGTCTCACACACTCACCCAGTCACCCACACACTCACACCTGTGAACAGTTTCACACACTCACCCAGTCACCCACACACTCACACCTGTGGACAGTGTCACACACTCACCCAGTCACTCACACACTCACCCAGTCACCCACACACTCACACCTGTGGACAGTCTCACACACTCACCCAGTCACTCACTCACACACACACACACAGTCACCCACACACTCACACCTGTGGACAGTTTCACACACTCACCCAGTCACCCACACACTCATACCTGTGGACAGTGTCACACACTCACCCAGTCACTCACACACTCACCCAGTCACCCACACACTTACACCTGTGGACAGTCTCACACACTCACCCAGTCACTCACTCACACACACACACACACAGTCACCCACACACTCACACCTGTGGACAGTTTCACACACTCACCCAGTCACCCACACACTCACACCTGTGGACAGTTTCACACACTCACCCAGTCACCCACACACTCACACCTGTGGACAGTCTCACACACTCACCCAGTCACTCACTCACACACACACACACACACACACACACACACCTGTGGACAGTGTCACACACTCACACACTCACACCTGTGGACAGTCTCACACATTCACCCAGTCACCCACACACTCACACCTGTGGACAGTTTCACACACTCACCCAGTCACCCACACACTCACACCTGTGGACAGTGTCACACACTCACCCAGTCACTCACACACTCACACCTATGGACAGTTTCACACACTCACCCAGTCACTCACACACTCACACCTATGGACAGTTTCACACACTCACCCAGTCACTCACACACTCACACCTGTGGACAGTCTCACACACTCACCCAGTCACCCACACACACACACCTGTGGACAGTCTCACACACTCACCCAGTCACCCACACACTCACACCTGTGGACAGTGTCACACACTCACCCAGTCACTCACACACTCACACCTATGGACAGTTTCACACACTCACCCAGTCACTCACACACTCACACCTGTGGACAGTTTCACACACTCACCCAGTCACTCACACACTCACACCTGTGGACAGTTTCACACACTCACCCAGTCACACACACACTCATACCTGTAGACAGTGTCACACACTCACCCAGTCACACACTCACCTCATTCAGCTTTTAGACATAAAACCTCATCACTCACCTGCTGCAGAGTTGGAAGACTGTTTCTGGTCTTCCTTCCAACTCTGACTTAGTGTGAACTAACTCCCACAGACAGGGGTCTTCAGATCCTGTAAAAGAGGGAAGACAGCAGGGTCAGAGACACCTGAGCTTTCAGACAGGTCCCGGACAGAGGCTGCGGCGGTGGTGAGGTGTGAAGACAAATGCGAGACAACTCTGACTGAAACCCTTCCGCGCTGACAGAGGGACCTGTGTATAAACACCCACCTGCTGAGTTTCCAGGCCGCACCTGCACAGACGAGGCAGGAATGAGCCAGCGGAACTTAAAGGGGTCCAGATCTCCAGAACGGGAGCTGGTCTGCTTCAGGAAACACAAAGAGCATTAACATTTCCATTTGAACAAATTCGACCTGAAGTGACTGCCTTTGACCACACAAGAAGGTTGTTATGGGGGAACCACTCATCTGCTTGAGCTCCCTCGAACTCCTCTGGCGAGGGAAACTCCAACCTGGAGGAAAAGGGAGTGCCTTGCACCCAGCACCATCACGTGAACTGAGTCTGCTCAGTCGGTAGCGCCTGGGTTCACAGTTCCAAAGACTTGGAACTCCCTCGCTTAAGGGCAAGGCTTCCCAGTCCAGGCTGGAGTTTCCCTCACCAGGAGTGTCTCCAGTTTCCAGGTTCCTCTGGGTCTCTGGGGCTGTATCTGTGGAAGCTAAGAAGACCAGTGGTTCCCCATGTGACTAAACGAGACGAGAAAATAAAACAGAAGTACACTGCCATCTTCTCTACACACTTCAGACACCAAACATGTCCTGGCTGTCCTTCTAAGGGCTTTAGAGAAAAATGCATGGTGGTTTTTATCATATCTACACCATTCAGACTCACCATCCTTTTCTTCAGCTTGCTGCTCTCCCTGTACACCACAATAACCGCTCTCTTGAAGACTGTGGGACACAAAGAGTGATGCGTTATTTCATAGAGCTTCTTCGTTACTTCACATTGTTTTCCACAGCAGGAAACAGCACTGCTGGCCATAGTTATACCCACTGAAGAGAGTGAGCTCGGGGTCTTTCCTCATGCGGCCCATGGAGGGCATAGGGTTCAGCCAGAGAGCAGAGCTGTGGACGATGAACTCTCCCATCGATATCTCCGTCACCTGCGAGACACACACAGGTTCCGGACATTTCAACACAGCTGAAACCGCTGAACAAGACTCAGTTTATGTAGAACGTACAGATACATAAGTCTAAAAGCGGAGTCCACCAGCACACACACTGAAATAAAACAACCTCCATTTTCTGTGGGCTGCCAAAGACTAAAGCATGGGATCAAACAAGAATCAAAACATGCCCAAGGCGTGTGTGAGTAAAAACACAGGAAGTGAGAACGGAGAAGAAAGAGAACCAAGTAAAAATGACTAAAAAGTAAACAGAGGCTCATTATCATTTAAAGGAACAGGTCGCCGTGAACAGGGCTGTTTAGACAGGGGGAGAACGCTGATGTGGGGTTTGATCCTTGTGGTATTTTGAACCCCAGAATTGTGTTTACTTTTGGAAAAAGGGGAGAATATGTTGCGTTTAAAATACCGTGTCATATTTTTGTAATGTTAAGCTTCACACCGCTAATTCACCTCACTTCCATGATGTTTATTTACTTATGACTTTATTGCGCACCTCTTTCTCAGTATTGCCCTGTTCTGCCACCAACTGATCAAACACAGTGCCGTAATCTTCATAGATTTTCTGCATCTCGTTGATGTGTGTGGCCACCTTCTCCATCGCCCTCAGTGCCTCTGAAACAGACGGAAGTGTGAGAACAAACGTAACCAGTAACTGGACACAATGCAGACATGCGACGTTGTTACTGACTGATGCTTTTATGTCTCTGTTTGGAGTGTTGTGTGTTTTCGATGGTGTGTGCTTGTTACCTGTGAGATGAGTGTGCTCCTCGCTGTGGGGGTCAGTGAGAGACACCAGTTCTCTCAGCAGCAGAGGGTACTTCAACACTCTCTGGACAGGTTTGATCAGGTAGGACTCCAGCGTGGACGAGTGCTGTTTGGTGGGGTTCCTCGCCTCCAGGAACTCTTTAAACGTCCTGTCTGTCTTTGCTATAAAAGGGATCACAGCGATGGGGATGTTAGTTTTGTTCTCCTATGGATCAATAAAAATCAACTGTGAGATCGTGTTTACCTCGTTCTAAAACCTTCTGGACTTTAATGTGGTTGGCGCAGAAGCCGCTGTAGAGCTTGAAGTGGTCTGCGTAGTACAGGAAGGATCCACCCAGTGAGAAGAGAAGTTTCTGCATGGAGCAGGGAACAGGACCAAAAAAACAAAGCTCAAACATCATTGAACATAGTTACATCACAGGAAAAAGTGTGTATGAATCTGTGATGCTTGTGAGTTCATTCACTAATTTACTGTAGTATTGGCAAAGACATCAGGCTTTTACACCAGTCATTCAACACCTGCCAACATCAAACTTTATGTAAACACTACTTCTGGACGTAAAATAACAATCGTAGCTGGTTTTTTACTTGAATACTACATATACTACACTACTGTGGAGGCGCTAGACTTTGCGCGGGGCTGGGGGTTCACGGGGGGAGGCCTAGCGGCTCCCAGAGGGACTATTTTAGAGTTGTTGTGTGCTTGGGGGCACAATCTGGGGGTTATATGTATGTCCTGGCATGGTTAGTTGTGTTGGAGTTGGTGTGTGGGAGATTTGGGTGAGTGTGTTAGTGCTCTGCCAAGCCCTAATTGCCTCTTCATTGTCTAGTGCCCTTGTAAGGGCTCTTGAACAAAGGTAGCTTGTTGTGATATGGCTATGGATATGTGTCTCATTTCTCACAGTATTTTCCTGATAATAAACGTTGGTATTTGTATCGCATGGGCCTTAGTAAGATCCCCACAAACCCACTCCTAAAGTCCAACTGTGTGTATGTGAATGTGCACCCAATGCAGGTTAAAATCACTGAATCACCTTCAGCTGCTCTGGTGTCTCCAGTGTCCTGAAGTCTGGAGATGAGGTGGTCCTCTCCTCCAGTGTCTGAAGGAAAATCCTCTGGAAGTCCAGCATCTCGGGCAGACTGCCAAACAAAGACTCCATCTGGTGGGAGGAGCGGAAAACTGCAGTTAGAGCCTGAAAAGACTCACGGTCGTGGTTTAGTCGTCTATGTGTAAGTGCTCTCTGGAGCGCTACAGAGAGGCAGCCACTCACCTCTCCATGACTGAGGAAGGTCTGTCTCTCTAAAGGCTTCAGGTAGATCTCAAACAGACAGCCCAGGTCCTTTAACACACAGATGGAGATCGACATTACACGGGAAATCAAACCGTGAGACAAATCTACAGCCAAGTCATTTTGAATTTTTTAGCAATAATTATGTACCACATGTGTCAGTTAGTGATCTGTCTGTGAGGAGTGTGATATGTTCTCTCTGTGTCTGCGTGGGTTTCCTCCGGGTGACTGTCTGTGAGGAGTGTGGTGTGTTCTCCCTGTGTCTGCGTGGGTTTCCTCCGGGTGACTGTCTGTGAGGAGTGTGGTGTGTTCTCCCTGTGTCTGTGTGGGTTTCCTCCGGGTGACTGTCTGTGAGGAGTGTGGTGTGTTCTCCCTGTGTCTGCGTGGGTTTCCTCCGGGTGACTGTCTGTGAGGAGTGTGGTGTGTTCTCCCTGTGTCTGTGTGGGTTTCCTCCGGGTGACTGTCTGTAAGGATTTGGTGTGTTTTCCCTGTGTCAGTGTGGGTTTCCTCCGGGTGACTGTCTGTGAGGAGTGTGGTGTGTTCTCTCTGTGTCAGCGTGGGTTTCCTCCGGGTGACTGTCTGTGAGGAGCGTGAGGAATGTGGTGTGTTCTCCCTGTGTCTGCGTGGGTTTCCTCCGGGTGACTGTCTGTGAGGAGTGTGGTGTGTTCTCCGTGTCTGCGTGGGTTTCCTTCGGGTGCTCCAGTTTCCTACCACACTCCAAAAACACACGTTGGTAGGTGGATTGGCGACTCAAAAGTGTCCATAGGTGTGAGTGTGTGAGTGAATGTGTGTGAATGCCCTGTGAAGGACTGTCAAAAAACAAAATAGGCCAAAGTATACTCTGCAGCTCATGTGATTTAAAAACTGCAGTCTTTGAAATCGCGATTCTGCTATAACAGTGATTAATCTTTTAGCCTCAATGCTAACGTTAATATAACACTCTGCATGTCCCGCATTTCCATGCAACATATTGTTGCAACAATGGCATACAGTGTGTATTACTGACATCAAAACCGAACCATTTAATAAGTCGCAAAATACATACTGTGTGCTTCATTCCTGATTTTCTTTGGTCGTTTCACTTTACCAATTCAAGCAAATGAGCAAACAACTTTAAATAATTTTGCTCTTTATCCAGCTGATGTTTAACCTTGTTATACCGTGGTATATTCCAAGCCCCATGAAGGACATCAGGTTAAAAGAAGAGGTATAATGTGTGCAGGCCTTGTGTGGAGCAGTGAAGCATGATCTGGTGTCATACCTTGACGTATGACTTCTCCGTGTCCACCAGCTCCTGAATGACCTTCTGCAGTCTCTCGGTGACGGACATGTGTCTCGGGCTCCCTCTGGCAGGACCACTGTCGGAGGAGTAAGGGTTTCTATAACCTTCCACAGTCAGGCCTGGGTCTTCAGGGAAAGAGCGGTAATGTGTGCACACCGTCTCCACACTCTGCAAAAAAGCAGGAGCAACATCCTAATGTCAGAGGGATTCATTTGGTTGTGTTGACGCTACAGGGCAAATCAGACCCGTTTCTAAAGATAGATGTTTACAGTGAAGGTCCACAAGGGAAAAGCTAAAACTGATCTGTGGATTGCATCCTGCATTTACACTTGGTAACTGTGTGGTAGGTCAGGCTTCATCCATAGACCAAAGGTGTGTGTCCTACATGATTAACCTTCTTGAGGTCATAGACCACACTGTGGCACACTCTACTGGGTGGGGTTTTGGTTGTCTGATGTGACTGGAGAAGCAGGTTCATTTACAATACCATAACATCTGGCTAAAATGCATTCCAGACCACCTCCTGAATTCTTGATGCATTTACACCAATATTTTCACATGGATAATTTCTATCCACTTTATCTACTATTCCAATATTAAAAATGGATGACGCAAACAAGTGAGAACAAGGTCTAAAAGACCTGGACTACATCTGCAATTCAGTTCACATCACAGAGCCTAACATATGAATTTATTAAGTGTATTTTAAAGCATATATTTGGTAACGCCAACATTCTCCTGCTCTTGTCATTTTATTCTAAGCAATTTAAGAAGAATTTATGGGTCACTTCATTCATTTTAAGCTTGATTCATATCAGGAAAAAGTGGATTGATGTGTTCTGTTCTTGGGGATAATATTGTATTCAAAGAATTTAAAAATGGTGTTTGGGGAGAACACACCACACTCCTCACAGACAGTCACCCGGAGGAAACCCACGCAGACACAGGGAGAACACACCAACTCCTCACAGACAGTCACTCGGCGGAAACCCACGCAGACACAGGGAGAACACACCACACTCCTCACAGACAGTCACCCGGAGGAAACCCACGCAGACACAGGGAGAACACACCACAATTCTCACAGACAGTCACCCGGAGGAAACCCGCGCAGACACAGAGAGAACACACCACACTCCTCACAGACAGTCACCCGGAGGAAACCCACTTAGACACAGAGAGAATGGACCCATGTACATGACATCAAGACTGCTGCTAATGTTTTTAGCAGCTAGCTTACTAAAGCTAAACCACCAAATAACAATACTGAGCGTGCTAAAGAGGTCATTTAGGCACAGAGCTGAAGGACTACTGAATAACAATGAGCTTCTGGAGCTTTATCTCAGAGTCACACACATGGTCCACCTTCAGCGCAGCTCTGAACAGAATTCCAGCCATTTGTCTTCATAATCTGTCCTGCCACAGAGTAATAAAGAGCTGACAAACTGATAAATTCCCCTGGGAGGCCTTTCAACTGCGCTGTAGAGCTGCTAGACGTCAAGAATGGGGAAAAACGGCAGAAGGATGTAGAAAACACATCATACTAGAATCAAATTAATATCAATATATATTTGTTAGGTGAAAGGTTTAATTAGAAAGAACCCAGAAATGGTCAGACACAGATAAATCAGTGTGTGTGTGTGTGTGTGACTGCTCTATGCAATAAATCACACTGTAACATGATCTTTTCAGAGGCAATAGTCTAATAACAAAGCATTATAAGAGTAGATAATGGTCCAGCGTTTTACTACAGCGTCATATTCACAATCCCACAGCCAGAAAGGTCATAAAAACACATCATAAACTGCACAGTTACTCACTGGCGACGACTACGATTTATTGTTATATATTTTCTTCATTTATTCATGCTCCTGTAACCACTTCTGTAATCACTGGGCACGAGTCAGGAGCACACCCTGGACGGAGCGCCAGTCCATCACGGGGCAGCTGGGTGTCGTTATGTATGATTTCTGTTCACTATTCAGGAGTATGTTTCTGCCCTGAAGGTTTGTCTAATGTTAAAAAATGTCAGAAAGCAGCAACACCCCTGCGACTGAACTCCAAAAAGCAAAATGCAGTTCAGTAACACGATAACCAGTATGTGCACATTGATCAGAGTCCTAAAGCTGGGTTCTACTCCCTCTGTAACACAATTAAAACTGTAAGTCGCTCTAGATACGTGCATCTCTCAAAAGTCTTAAAGGTCTTCACCAGGCATTGCTTTACTCTCACACACTCCTCAAACAGATAGTCCTCCGGCTCACCTTTCTGCAGCGCTCGGCTTTATCCCGCACCTCCGTTGGATCCCCCGGAACCTCCAGGAACTGACACACATCTAAAAGAAAGAAAAGAGGAGCAGAAACAAAGGGAACAGGTTTGGTTTAATGAGTTAATGAGGCCACTGAGAGGATTAGTTTTACTTGGGGAGGCTCATCAAGAACTGGAGAGGTTTTTACAGCGTATGAATCTACCCTCAGGTGTCTAGTGTGTTGTTATTGTTACTGAGGAGATTGAGGAACGAAGTAAGAGAGGTGACAGTGGGGTTCTTATAAAAATCCTAAGCCTAGTCTTGAAATAATCGTGCAGTGCCAATGGTGTTTCAACCCTGAAAGTCCAGGACTGTGGTCCCAGCTCTTAAGAGTCTAAGGGGATTATTTTGATGAAGTGCCGCTGGGAGAAACTGTGAATAGTGTTAGCCATTAGAGACAGTTTAACTGCGAGTGAGGCCTGGGGGGGATTCAGCTGACCGGAGTAAAGCAGCATTGATCAGATTTCATTAACAGTCTACAAGAACAATTCATTCAGTCTCTTTCTCTCTCTCTGTCTCTCTCTCTCTTCCCCAAACACCCACCTGCATGACTCTCAGAAAAGCACGGTTCAGTTCACTTGGCTGGAAGGGGAAATAAGACAAATTCAGTCTGACTCCAAAAACGCCAGTGTGGAAATAACACTCTCAGTGCTAATGTGTTCCCAGCTGGATTTAAAATAACACTCAAGGTGTTAATTGAACGCTATGAGGTTCCACTGTGTGTGTTGTTCTCTGTTCTTAATTCGGTGCCAATGCAAATAAAACGTCATCATTTCTAAATCACAAATCCCTGTGTACAGAAAAGCACCTCCAGCACAATTCTAAATTACAGTTCCCTGTTTGTACCTAGGGCTGGGTGAGAATGTGTTGACATCTGTTTGTTTGTGAGAGTCTCGCTGTGAAGAAGGTCGGTCATTACCAATGCTCTCATAAGACAAGCAGCAGGAGGTTTATTATTTCCAGCCGAGAGTGTAGCTCAGGCTGAACTGAAGCCCCTTTCACACATTCATTCATTCATTGTCTGTAACCCTTATCCAGTTCAGGGTCGCGGTGGGTCCAGAGCCTACCTGGAATCATTGGGCGCAAGGTGGGAATACACCCTGGAGGGGGCGCCAGTCCTTCACAGGGCAACACAGACACACAGACATTCACTCACACACTCACACTTTTGAGTCGCCAATCCACCTACCAACGTGTGTTTTTGGACTGTGGGAGGAAACCGGAGCACCCGGAGGAAACCCACGCAGACACAGAGAGAACACACCACACTCCTCACAGACAGTCACCCGGAGGAAACCCACGCAGACACAGGGAGAACACACCACACTCCTCACAGACAGTCACCCGGAGGAAACCCACGCAGACACAGAGAGAACACACCACACTCCTCACAGACAGTCACCCGGAGGAAACCCACGCAGACACAGGGAGAACACACCACACTCCTCACAGACAGTCACCCGGAGGAAACCCACACTGACACAGAAAGAACACACCACACTCCTCACAGACAGTCACCCGGAGGAAACCCACGCAGACTCAGGGAGAACACACCACACTCCTCACAGACAGTCACCCGGAGGAAACCCACGCAGACACAGGGAGAACACACCACACTCCTCACAGACAGTCACCCGGAGGAAACCCACACTGACACAGAAAGAACACACCACACTCCTCACAGACAGTCACCCGGAGGAAACCCACGCAGACTCAGGGAGAACACACCACACTCCTCACAGACAGTCACCCGGAGGAAACCCACGCAGACACAGGGAGAACACACCACACTCCTCACAGACAGTCACCCGGAGGAAACCCACGCAGACACAGGGAGAACACACCACACTCCTCACAGACAGTCACCTGGAGGAAACCCACGCAGACACAGAGAGAATTCACCACACTCCTCACAGACAGTCACATGGAGCATTTTGTTAAACATGAGTGAATGAGTGAATGGGCGAGTGAGGAAATAAATGTCTGAATTAGTATCTTCTCTGAAGTGTACCTGAAGATGCCAGCTGTGTGTGTGTGGGGCTGGGTAGCGGAGGAGGGCAGTAGGGGTCACTGGGGTCACACTCTGGCCACACGCCGCTCTGATCAGAGACGAGCTCCTCACGCCTCAGGACCAGCTGCAGTGAGTTCTGACTGAAGAAGGTGTGAATGAGCCCCAGATCCAGAGTGGACACGGTCACTCCGTTCACAGCCAGGACCTCGTCCCCACACTTCAGCCCTGAACACATCAAAAGGAGGTTCAACAGAGTTCTCAAAAGAACACAAACAATCAGAGGTTCAAAAGAATATTCTAGTAATTCTCAAAAAATAAAATAATCATGTATCACATACGCTTTTCGTAATTTGGAATTGCATTGTGGAGAATGATAGGAATGCAAGCTTGATATTATTCATTGTGCTTGATGATATACACCAAACTTAGGAGGTCTTTCAGAGTCAAATACATTTTCACTGACTGCCTCTTTTCATGTTAGGTTTTAACCTCTAAGCAAGATCTAAAAAAGAATATGATACATTAATTACAATTTCCATCCATCCATTATCTGTAACCCTTATCCAGTTCAGGGTCACGATGGGTCCAGAGCCTACCTGGAATCATTGGGCGCAAGGTGGGAATACACCCTGGAGGGGGCGCCAGTCCTTCACAGGACAACACACACTCACACATTCACTCACACACTCACACCTACGGACACTTTTGAGTCGCCAATCTACCTACCAACGTGTGTTTTTGGACTGTGGGAGGAAAGCAGAGCACCCGGAGAAAACCCACGCAGACACAGAGAACACACCACACTCCTCACAGACAGTCACCCGGAGGAAACCCACGCAGACACAGGGAGAACACACCACACTCCTCACAGACAGTCACCCGGAGGAAACCCACGCAGACACAGGGAGAACACACCACACTCCTCACAGACAGTCACCTGGAGGAAACCCACGCAGACACAGGGAGAACACACCACACTCCTCACAGACAGTCACCCGGAGGAAACCCACGCAGACACAGGGAGAACACACCACACTCCTCACAGACAGTCACCCGGAGGAAACCCACGCAGACACAGGGAGAACACACCACACTCCTCACAGACAGTCACCCGGAGGAAACCCACGCAGACACAGAGAGAACACACCACACTCCTCACAGACAGTCACCCGGAGCGGGACTCGAACCCACAACCTCCAGGCCCCTGGAGCTGTGTGACTGCGACACCTACCTGCTGCGCCACCGTGCCGCCCCATTAATTACAATTTATTTTAAATATTATTTTTTTGCATGAAATTATTCTGTCACCAGAACCTAACAGCTGCTGCATAAATGTCACACACAAGTCCTCATCAGTGTTATGTGCTGCGTAGCACCACACTGTCCATCCTCCGCTGGTAAAGAACATAAATGCTGCAGTGCAAGGAGAGTTCAGAGTGTGGAGATGAATTACCCTCAGCAAAGGCCAGGGAACCTGGATGCACTTCACTGATGAAAATGTGGCTCCTCCTCAAGCCATCCACGTGCCCCGTCACTGCAAAACCTGCACACACACATCACATGATACACCCATGAGGAAGAGAGGGAGATTTACCAAAGAACTCTCAGAACTGTCAGAAACATCCTGGCACACGGAAGGTCCACACTGGTGCTGTACTTACGATTAACTACTAATAACCATCATCTAGTCGTGATTTAACTTTATATATTATGTCATGTAGTATCTACCTTAAACCTCACTTTAGTGAATAGAAGTTCTGTTAAAACTGCAGCTTCAAATTTAAATATTTACCTCGTTAGTGTTTGTAAAATTACGGTTTGAATTTACAAAAAATCTACTGTTTATTGCATTGTGCTTCCTTTTGCAGGAAGAACACAACCCCATTACATTTCATCTCAAAACAAACCTAAAGAAGTCAGAAGTGTATTCAAACTCAAGCCTGACAAAAAAACAGGAGGTGAATTTAATCATTTATTAGATATTTCACTTTGTATTTTTACCCTGTGAAGGACTGGCGCCCCCTACAGGATGTGTTCCTGCCTTGCGCCCAGTGATTCTGGGTAGACTCCGGACCCACCGTGACCCTGATCTGCTTTTTAAAGGTTACAGACAATGACTGAATGAATAAACTATGTTCTTTGGTAATATAAATATATTCATTCATTGTCTGTAACCCTTATCCAGTTCAGGGTCGCGGTGGGTCCAGAGCCTACCTGGAATCATTGGGCGCAAGGTGGGAATACACCCGGAGCGGGAATCGAACCCACAACCCCCAGGTCCCTGGAGCTGTGTGACTGCGCCACTACCTGCTGCGCCACTGTGCTGCCAATATAAATATATGTAAGTCATATTAATGGACTGTGTAGCACCCTAGGACCAACAGAAAACCACACACAACATGCTGTGTATCCACTAAATGTCCTGCAAACTCACCAAAATCCATGGCATTGTCTTGACGTGACATGAGTACAGTGCGCACATTGAGAGGGCAAACCTCGAGTTCATCGTAGACCTGAGGGAAACAAGAGCATCGACGGGACTGAGATCCAGTTCAGTTCAGCACAGAGAGACCTTACACTAACTCTCCTCTCCTCTCTTCTTACTGACACTCGCAGGATACAAACAACAAACGTTACACAGACTGAAATATAAATCCCAGCTGTGACACTGGTCTTAGTCCATCACGCTACAGATAATGATACAGCCACTGAAACTGACGTCTTACCAGTTCTCTCAGAAGGTCAGAGGGAGCCGAAGACCTGGCCTCAACGTCTGAACCCAAACGCCTCTTCACAAGCAAGCAATGCTGTGATGGGTCCATCTGCCTCGCCTGGAACCAGAAACAGCAATGTTACAGTGAAAATTGCAGTTTTTCCTCTTAACCCATTTACATTTACATTTATGCATTTGGCAGACGCTTTTATCCAAAGCGACTTACAAAAGAGGATCTAACATTCAAACTACAGCACGATTTATACAAAGTACCTTACATTGAGTGTAATATGCCAGGAAGTAATAAGTGCATTAAAGAAAGACTTTCAGAGAGATACTCTTGGAAGAGCTGGGTTTTCAATGATTTCTTGAATGCAGAGAGGGATTCTGTTGCTCTGATAGTGCTTGGAAGCTCGCTCCACCAGCGTGGTACCAGAGATGAGAATAGCCTCGACTGACCTGTACGGGGGGTTGGTCGTGTTAGTTGGCGCTTCTCTGAGGAACGGAGAGGGCGGGCGCTAACGTATGGTTTTAAGAGTCTATTGAGGGAGATGGGAGCAGAACCAGTGAACACTCTGAAGGCCATCATTAGTGATTTGAATTTGTTGCGAGCAGCTAAGGGTAGCCAATGCAGCTCAACTAATAGGGGCGTGACATGTGCTCTTTTAGGCTGGTTGAAGACCAGGCGTGCTGCCGCATTCTGGATCATCTGTAGCGGTCAGGAGAAGACCTGTCAGGAGGGCGTTGCAATAGTCTAGACGGGAGATTACTAACGTCTGAACGAGGAGCTGTGTTGCATGTTGAGTTAGGTATGGCCTAATCTTCCTTATGTTGAATAGGGAGAAGCGGCACGATGGAGCTACAGCGGTAACGTGATCTGCGAAGGTCAGCTGGTCATCAACCATGACACCCAGGTTTCTTACAACCTTGGTGGGAGCCACTGATAGGGAACCCATTGTAGAATATAGAGACATGTCTTCTGTCTGATCTCGTTTTTTTAGTTTAGTGCTGGAGCATTGAGGGTAAGGCTTAGGAAAGGCCTTTTAAAATAAAATAAACCAATGTTAAAAATATAGACAGTGGAATATAAGCAAACATCTGACACCAAACGAGGCTCGGCCGATCCACTACATTTGGGGAAATGAGGATGGGGTACAGGTACATTTTGGCTGATCCACTGCTTTAGGAGGAAGAGCTTCCAGGATACGTGATTAATTATTGAAGAATGTGAGGTGATTAATGCAGGGACACGGGGATAGTTTTAAGCTGCTCTAGGCTCTTTTTTCACTTCTTTCATCAAGTTCAGGATAACCACAGGAGGGAGGAAATGCTGACTCAGAAGCAGAAGAAGCTCCTGTAGAAGACAGAGACAGGAGTTACCTTGCAGGCCACGGAGAGAAGGTCGGACACCAGGAAATCCTGCTTCACGGGAACACTGAGGGCCTGACCATCAGGCATGGACACCAGCACCATGCTCTCCACAGGGCAGTCCCAGAGAAGGCCTTCAGGGGGCGCTGCAGGGTGCAGTTTGAGCAAACCGTCCAGTCTCTGCTGGGAAGGAATGAGGACAGATATTTGTATATTCACAGAGCTAGTGTATGAATTCTATAGCTTTTATGTAAGTTCACTTGAATTATAATTAAACATAATATTTTATATCTCCAGGGTTACAGTGTAAATTTGATCATTGATTATGTGTTTGTTAGTTTTTCACACTATTCGTTTGCTGCTGTAACGTTTGAATTTCCCTCAGGGATTAATAAAGTCTGTCGTGGGTGGGTAGGGCTTTCCTAATGTGGAATATAAAACCCCTGTAACGTCAAGGACAGCAATGTAAACACTCATTTTTAAGTTACAGAAGTTAAAGGAGCAACAGCTAATGCTAATGTATCTGGTGCCCATGGCAACACCTCATTGAGGTCAGAGTTCACTGACAATAGTTGTTGTGATGAAATGAGGCTCCTCCCCTTCTCTATGGAGGCTCTTCACACGCCGTCGGCCTGTTTACAAAGCGCAGTGTCAACAGAGCAGCAGGCTGCTGGGACAGCTGTGTAAGCCCAGCCTTCGGAGAACAGAGAGAGCCACCCCCCACCCTCAGAAACACACTCCCGCTCCCTCCTTCAGGGGATTAGAGGGGTGAGAAAGCTCCTGTCCAACAATGCCGCTGGCACCTGGGCCTGGCACAGCATGGGGCTTTAACAAACAGACAGTGGGAAAACCTGGTTCCATTTGGTGGGGAAAGTCTGTGAGGGGGCACCTGCTGAGTTGGATGGGGGAAAGTGAACGCTCTGAATGGCACATATGGGCATTATGGGATGTGCAAAGAGCTGCAGTATCCATTAGGCTCTTCATTAAGGCCCTCCTAGTGGTGTAGATTTTTAAACCACACGTTCTAATCAGTAACACAACAAATGTGTCAGGGAGGCGGTGGCAGTGATGCTACTCTCCGCACACCTGCCAAAACGCCACAAGGATCAAACACCACAGCTGAATTCTCCCCCTGTCTAAACAGCCCTGTTCAGAGCGACCGCTTTCGGCGCCTGCTGCTTTAAATGATAACGAGCCGCCCGCTGTTCACCGGGACCCAGGAGGAGCGAGGAGCAGAGGCTCTGGCTTTAAGCCAGATTTTACAGCGCTGTGATTGGACAGACTCCGACAAGGAGGTGGGACAATTCTGAAGCGTCTCTACATAAGAAGCAGAACAAGATCAGATCGTAAAAACAGTTTAGCCCATAAAAGGAACAGATTCTATTCCTTTATGCCGTGGTGTGTAAGTACCTCAGAGCTGCTTTGCGTTGCTGGATGGCAAAGAGTTCCAGGGGTGTGTCCTTCAAATATCTGCAACAAGAATAAGACACAAACAAACAAACGCATCAGTATCCTTCCAGGGTAACATCCGTGCCCCAAAAAAAGCAGCAGGGTTTCTATCTTTGCTCCTAATTAGAAACCGTACGTCTGAGTCAGCAGCTTTGATACTATTCCTTTCCCCGGATCGGAACAGAAAGGGGTTTCTGAGGTTTGGAAGGAAATAATCAAAGCCCCGAGTGATGCTGTAATTACAGCTCAGTGTGGGCAGCCTAATGCAGCAGCCTTCACCAGCACGAGCCACTGTCTCCCTCACCCAGACGCCCGTCTGTCCCAACCAGCCATCACCATCCTCCACAGCACCTCAGACAGACACACAATGACCACACACATCACACCACAACCCGGGCCTGGGGGCTGGAGCTGATCATAGGGGCATACTGGAAATCCTTCACCCAAAGCCACCCTTAAACACCTGAAAGGACGGAGATGGGGTGAATTAGCGTTAACAAGTTGAACCAGTGCCGCATCTGGAGCAGTTCAGTGCTTGCTGGGGGTCAGTGATGATAACTCACCTCAGCCAAGTCATCAAAGCCTTCTGGAAGTAATCACACTGACCCCCCCCCCACCCACCCTCCAATTCCCCATGGCCATGTCTGCTGCTGACCAGAGCCGGGCAGACTGCAGATGACAGAAGGCCAGTCTTTTCCAGCTGTGCGATATCTATGTGGTTTTACACAAACCTTCTGTTTCTCTCCTGCCCTCTCCAGCTTGCAGCAATTAGGCACATGTGGCTCATGCTAACCTCCTTCATTGGAGGGGAGTGTTATTAGGGGTCTTTGGGCTGAGATTAAGCTGCTGTGGGTCATTACCAGACTGCAGGGGCTGAGCAATCACCTCCAATCGCTCGTGACTCAGGCGGGGAGCATGTGCGTGGATTTGGAGCTCCTGGATTTGGAGATTTGAGCTGAAATGAACAGCGCTGTTGTATTTTTCCTGCTGTTTCAGCTGCAGCATGAGAGCTGAGGAGTGAAGTGGTGGGAGGGTTTGTAATACCCCAGAGGGGTGGAGGGGTTGGGGGTGTTTTCGTGTTTCCTGACCTGACAGCTCAGTCGGGATTGAAGCACCTACTATGTGGACAAAACAGACGTCTCTATATAGCAATAGTGCTGTTTATATGAGTATCAGTGGCGGATGCTGGTCTTTCAAGGAGGGGAAGCTCAATTTCAGCCTACATCATAAAATGTGTTGGTTTATTTATACGTAAATTCTACCCTCCGTTCCTTTTTAAGAAAATGATCTGTGACCCTGTCGTACCAACAAGGCGTCTTTTCCAGGGACCTGACTAGTGTCCTCTCAATGGCCAGCAGAGCTAGGCTGCTTAAACGGCCTTGGCCCATGTGAAGTGTGTCCGCCTGTGCTCCCACGGATCTTTACACCAAAGGATCGCTGATTCGCTCATTTCTCTGTCACTCAAAAAGGGATTTAGCCTCAGACAGATCATCCAATCATCATGCAGAAGCTGAGCGTTCAGGCCAGCCGAGGCCAGCCCACTGCCCCATAGACCCCCAGAGACGCTGAGCGTCCGATGGGCGGGACAAAGCCCAGCATTTATCCAATGACTCGTCTCGTTTCGCTGCACTTCGCTGCTGAACTCTGTGGACGTCCTCACTGTATAAAGCACTGTGAAGCTGCGGGAATGATTGAGAGGAAAGCCGCGTCTTTACCAGTGATAAGAAGCTGATTCTGAACAAAAGTTGAGCGCGTTGTTGTGCATATTTATTCAATGACATGTACACACAACAGTATATATTTGATCACTTATTTTTTTACATTTTAGGGGAAGCTGAGCTTCCCTTGCAGTCTTTGAGCAATCACCACTGATGAGTAACATATCAAGCCTACTACATGAGTGCTGGTCTTTGCCTCTTTTAAGCAACACTAGGCAAGATTTGGTATTTTCCTACCCTCCCCCAAAGTTACATAGTGCCGTTTCTGCAGTGCTGATCCCTGAGTAGCAACAACAGAGGCTCCATTCAGAAGCCATTCCAGAAGATTTCTTAGATCTCCATTTTTAACACGGTATACAAGCTCCATGTTGCTTTTATATTTCCAAGAGATCAAATAAACTCTTTGAGACCAGATTAGCAAAGTCTTATTATAGATTTGTTTAATCAGATTAACAATAAAATGTGACTGAAGTGTGAACAAGATTTATGAGTGTTCATTTTGTGACGTTGTAACACAAACAAAACATAACTCCCCTACATTTACTAGGGAATGATCTTTACATGCTGAGTGAATGTAACAAAGGCACTGAACAGGGCAAGAATTGGCCCCGTGTGGGGCTCTACATGGTCCCTGACACTGTATGACAGTCTATTACCCATAATGCAAATATGAGCAGACAAACCTTCCAAATGCTAATGCATGGTTGTATAGAAAGCAATGTAATTCATGCACTGGCCTGTTGATTTTGGTTTTAATGAACCCGTCACGCCTTCCTCTGTAACAGGAATGTCAGGCAGCCGCTAACAAATAAAAAGGGGGCAACAGTCCAGAAGCTGTTCTGCTTTCCAAACGCACATGACCAGTGCCTTAGCAATTAGCCAGATAAAAAGATTACAGGCAAAACAAGGCGGGGAATTTGTAGGTCACGCTTTATAAAGAGTGTTAAAGCGCATTCCAGCAACCAGTGTTTTTCAACAGATTAATCTGAGCCAGGGACTCAAACAGGTTTCAAACAGAGGGGCTTCAGAAAGGTGCCACGGGGCGGGAGCCAGGCCCCCGATCATAAAGAGCTGTTTACACAGGTGATAAGACCAAAAAAAAGGGTTCACTTTTCCACCACAGCCTAGTGCAAGGTTTTTGGTTGCAGTAAAGTAGTGATACTATAAAACAACAGGGAAATGGCGATGGTTTTTAAATCGTTTGTTTAAAAAGGATCATTGCAGTGTAGTGTGTACCCCATTTGCTGCTCTGACAGCTTCTGCACTCTGGGAATACTTTACACCGTGTTCTTTATCTGCACGGCTGATTTACACCACTCTAGACCACTCTTGGCACTGAGTTTACAGACCTCAGGCTCGTGTGCAGACATGGCTCTAAGCTCTATGTTGAAGGGGTGTTCACAGATGTTTGGGAATACAGCGTAGATTCTTTTAAATGCTGTCTCCGTGTGTGTGCTTCTGAGTGAGTGTTTGTTTTGAACTCTACCTGGGACAGGGACTGTCTCTTTTCATGGTTTCGTCTGCTCAGACTGTCCAGTCCTTTCTGAGAGGAGAAAATGCTTCTCTTGCTACGGACGCCTCTAGTGTGGCAGCGGGAACGTCTTTTCAGAGTGGCTTCGTCACGTGTGCACATCTATAAACACACACACACACACACACACATAGGTCACTTTGGTTCAGTAAGTGAGTAGTTGTTGTTATTGAGCAGGGAATGAAGGATGAAGCCGAGAAAATTCCCAGACAGCCAACCGCGAGCTGAGAGAAAGAGCAAAATGGCTGTGTATGGTGCTGTCTTACTAGTGTTCCGCCCAAAACTGAATCCTCTGACTCATATCCATGTAGAAATTAACTGTGGCAAACCATTAAACCAAGTATGCAAGTGTAATTAACCAAGATTAACTTCATACGCAACCACTGTTTGCTCCTGTATCTTTTTAAGAGCTAGGAACCGCCTCTAAACGACTGAAGATGTGACACGGGAAGTGCTGCTATTATTTACATTACTTACAGCACTTGGCAGACACACGTATCCAGATGGATTTACAATCACTGTAATGGCACAGACGTTACGAGAATGAGGGGTTAGGAGTCTAGCCAAGGTGTAGTCTGATAGGGCAGTGATCCCCACCTTTCTACACCTAACTCTAACTTGGCTTTTTTTTAGCTTGACCAGTGAAAGTGGTGTTCTCTCCTCACCAGGGCATGGAACGAAGACACAGAGAAGATGCCCAGACGGCTGAGGGCCAGTTTGGAAGGGCGTCCAACGGCGCCCAGCAGGTTCTTTGGGTTCGGCGGCTCGGTGCCCTGCAGACTGGCCAGATAACAGCGCATTCTGAACAGCTCCATGTTAAACTTCTCCAGGTTCTGCTCCCACTGCTGGATCTGCAAAACAACAGCAACACACCTCCATTTATCTTTACATGTTTGTGACTTTTCATATACACTCAACGGTCACTGTATATCTACACTCTACATTACACTGCTGTGTCTGATCCACTCTACACCAGCACAACACACACTAACACACCACCACCACCGTCAGTGTCACTGCAGCACTGAGAATGATCCACCACCACATCACACCTGCTCTGTGGGGGTCCTGACCATTGAAGAACAGGGTGAAATGGGGATTACAAAGTATGCAGAGCATCAGATGGACTCCTGTGTGGTCAGTGGAGCTGATAAAATGGACAGTGAGCGTAGAAACAAGGTACGTGTTCCTAATCCAGCGATCGCTCAGTGTGTAATATGTTCCCTCACCTGGCTCTCCACCGCCTTCCTGTTCTTCTGGTCACTGATGACGGTCATTTGCAGCTCGGCCATCTTCTTCATCTTAGTGTCCATGTCTATTTTCTGCAGCAAGGTTTTGCTCTGGGTCCTGAGCAGCCGCAGGGTGTCCTCTTTTCCCTGGCGTTTGGCCAGATGTGAGGCACTGGCCGAGTGGATGGCCGTCACCCAGTTCTCCAGGTCAGTCTGATTAGAGGCCTGCAGGACCAGAGAGGGTGAAGAGGGGGTCACAGAGGGTCGTATGGACATCAACAGGGACCGTTAAAGTCAGCTGACATTCACGTTAGGCTCATGTACAGCTGCTCCAAGGTGTCCCATTCTATACATTCACATACTGTATGTGGACGATTGAATTCTGACAGAGATTTAAAGCAGAAATCTAATGAGAATAAAGCGTAACACAACAGAGCCCTCTCCTGTTCCAAGAGAATGTCATAGCCCACAAACATGAGAGCACAGAGCCCTCCAGCTGAGACACACACGGCCAATGTCTCATTACAGTCCACAGTTTACCAAGACAGAGTTACAAATCTGGCAGTGAGGGAGCATAATATACAGACCAACCTAGTCATTATGAGCTAGTGTAGCAACAAATAAAATCCATTCTAAAGCGCAATGTGGTTTCTGGATGTGATCCTGCTACAAGTAAGCAGACAATCACCCTGAGCATTATGAGATATAAGAACGTTTCTTACTCTGTGGTGGGGGCTGAATGGAAAAACAGACAAGAGAAGCCAGGTTTATAGTCTCAGCCTTACACACAGTTATTAAAGGTGTAGTAAAAGTGGTATATTATCATTGCAATGTAAAGGAGTGCAAATTAAAGGTGACATTTTATGAAAGAAAAACTTTTATTATGAAAAAAAGAGGAGGTTATCATACACAATGTGCGCAGAGAAATAAGTGCATTGAGTAAAAACTGAGAAAACGACAACGGAGAAGAAAGACAACCGAGCAAAAACGGCTAAAAACCAGAGCTTCTGCTCCTCGCTCGTCAGTGCTGCGCGCTCAGGGTCTGGGTGAACAGCGAGTGGCTCATTCTTATTTAAAGGAACAGGCTGTTCAGAACAGGGCTGTTTGGATAAGGGGAGAAAGCTGCTGTGTTGTTAATATTTTTAACTAGGTCAATTACATCAGAAATCCCAAACACACCAGCTCTAATCACTACAAACCCTTTATATTTTACCACTAATTTGAAGAGTGTTTTTTAGACGTTAACGTGGCCTTCAGTCTGGGGTTTCTACATCTCCTCCTAGACAGGAGCCTGGTCTTGCACAAGTAGAAATAACTGCCCGGCAGCATGAAGACTTTCCTGTAAAGACACTGCTGCTCCTCTCCAATTAGCATTGTGCAAACGACACGCCTAAATCATCACACGCTCGCCTCAAACTCTGTCACAAGTCTAAGCAAGTCTCTCAGTGATTACTTAAAAATTCATTGCAGTTTGAGGTTTATGATAACGTACGCAATCCCAGGCGTCAAATATCTTTTTAATGACTACATTTGCGGTAAAGACTTGAAGTACATTATATGCAAATATTCGGGCCCTTGTGATCAACCCTGACTTCACAGAGCATTGAATACGACATATTTAACTGCAGAAAAATATCTGATAAAAAAATAAATATAGACAAATGTATGTTCTTTGAACCCTGAAAAAGACCTGTGCGCCAAAATAACCCAAACTTTTGCATTCAGCAACAAAATCTAAAGGTAATAGAATCTACACCTGAAAGAGGTAGACATCTCCGTAAGCGTTGCTGAGACAGAAGACGTGCTCTTTTTTGGGGTGTTCGGGGACAGCCTGGACGATGCTGTCCTCGGCCTGCAGGGCGTAACGGGGCACGGCCTCCTGTTCCAGACCACTTTTACCATTAGCCTCGCTCAGCAACAGTGTACAGCCTGAGGACAAAACAGAGCAGGCGTGACATACAATATCACAGCACGCATTTGCTGAACTTCATGCTTCAGCCTTAGGATGTCAGTTTGATGAAGAACCATGTTTGATTGGACATAGGAATAATCATATTTCAAACCCATAACTGTCAAATAATTCAGAGGATCCAGTGAGAGTGAGTGTAGATTTGTACCAACAGCAAAACACTATGTGTGTGTTTATCACAGGTGGGGACGTTTCCTGTGGAGAAATCTGCTTAGTTCCAGTGATATTTTGGAAAGGGATATTCTGGAATATTTTTGGTTACCACTGAAAGTGACTGAAAGTGAAAGTGTGGGTTCGATTCCCACTCCGGGTGACTGTCTGTGAGGAGTGTGGTGTGTTCTTCCTGTGTCTGCGTGGGTTTCCTCCGGGTGACTGTCTGTGAGGAGTGTGGTGTGTTCTTCCTGTGTCTGCATGGGTTTCCTCCGGGTGACTGTCTGTGAGAAGTGTGGTGTGTTCTCCCTGTGTCTGCGTGGGTTTCCTCCGGGTGACTGTCTGTGAGGAGTGTGGTGTGTTCTCCTTGTGTCTGCATGGGTTTCCTCCGGGTGACTGTCTGTGAGGTGTGTGGTGTGTTCTTCCTGTGTCTGCGTGGGTTTCCTCCGGGTGACTGTCTGTAAGGTGTGTGGTGTGTTCTTCCTGTGTCTGCGTGGGTTTCCTCTGGGTGACTGTCTGTGAGGAGTGTGGTGATTTGGGTCAATTAATAAAATAACCTTTGATCAGACCTAGAAAACACTCTGGGCAAGACTCCTAACTCTGCATTAGCCTACATACACTACATGTTTAAAGCCCTTTTGGATATGTATCTTTCACCATGAGGCCAAACACAGAACAACGAGTTTACTTCAGAAGTATGTGCTATATAACTCAGCCCAAGTACTCAACACGTTTACTGTTTTCCCTCTTCGTCACACCCACTTCGGCTCAGGAAGGACCTGTTAATGACCTGATTAATTGCTTTAGAACAGGAAAAAACACTAAAGACACCGAGCAGGGGGTAGCTCAGAACCAAGAATGTATACAAAAGAGCGATTCTCACCCTTGAGTGTGACCCAGTACTGCCTCCACCTGCGGCGGGTCAGCAGCTCCAGTTTGCGCTCCTTGTGGAGGCTGATGAGTGGTTTGAAAGCCAGCCATCCAGCCCTCCGCACCACGCCCTGCTCCTTCTCAAACAGCAGCTCCATCTGCTCCAGAGAGCCCAGAGATCCACTGCTGGTCTCGCCCTGCTCCCCCTCGCACTCACAGGCCTGCAGAGCATCCGACAGAGCGCCACACGGCTCCAGATCCTGCATGAAGCTCTCGTACACCTTCTGCCTCTGACTCTGCTGGACACTGCAGAGAAATTCAACAGACATTGAGGCCGTAGAAAACATGCCGTAGATCAACAAGGGAGTGGACAATAGGGCAGAATAACACCTTTTGTTGACTTTGAGTGAAAGTTAGCTCAGATATTTTCTACAAAGAATACACTTCATCTCATTTTAATGCACGGTTAGTGCATAAGGTGTGGCACAATTCCCATTTTCATTAGTTTAACCTCACTTCCATCCCTGGCACTTTATAAAAACACACCCCCAGCTAATGCTCGGTCGCTTATTCAAATCAAGGCACAAAGGTTGAGTGTTGCCCTGCATGCTGAACACCTGATTGTTTTCCAGGGCACGTATGGGTCGGTTAGAGAGCAGGCTGACTGGGTCTGGCTGGACACCATGCCGCTCCAGTATGGTCCACAGGTCAGCTGAAGAGTGGAGTCGCTCAGCAGACCGTCCACTCCACTGCTGACAGGCTCCACGGTGCTCGGCTCCTGAGGGAGGGGAGAAGAGGAGAGTAAACACTAACACACTCGCATTACAGGGCTAACACCTCGCTGCCAGGGCGCTAAGCACTGCTTCACACTTTCTGTGTGAAGAGGATTGAAAAGAAAGAAACGAGCAGTTAAAGTCAGTATGTTTATAGGTTTGTCAATCACGTTTATAGACTGCTTTAATATTACTGTGGTCACTAACCAAAGTGAGTAGTCAGTGAGACATTCAGTGGCCTACATTCATCTGATAGCATTCACACAGGTGTTCGGGCAGCGTCTATGTTTTGAAAGAAGCACACAAAGAGCCGAGCTTCCCTTGGTGTTGTTTTGTGTCTGCCCACATCACACTCTTTTCATCCCTCACCTGCAGCCTGCGTTTCTTCCGGCTCAAGCTGCCGGTCCAGTCGCCGAGGCGGCGTATTCGGCTTTTCAGGGAGTCTTTCCTGCTGTTGCTGTCAGCCGCTGGTTTTCTACAAGGTAAAGTGAGTGAGGAGAAAGCCTGAGGTTCTGGGTGTCTCTCGTCTTGGAGGTCGGCGGTGTCCTGGTCCTGAACTGTGGGCAGCATTCCAGTCGTGGGGAAGGGTCCTGTCAGGTTTGGGTTAGTGTAGAGGTCACCAAATGAAGGCAGGACAAAGTCTTTCTGGTCGATGGAGAGCAGGACAGAGTCTCCGATGCCGCTGTCCTCTTCACCGCGCCCAGAATAACCAGGGACATAGACGTTGCTGCTGTTCATTCTGGACTGGTGACAGTGCAGGACATAAGAGGCAAATGAGCATGTTGTAAAATCTACTGTATATCTATATGTCTTTAATTTAATTATATACTTTTAATTATAGACTTTGTACATTAAACACAACTACACACTTAACAATCACTATAAACAACACAATAGAGTCCATGCACCACCACCACCACAATTTATAAACACCTTGTTTTAACAAGATAATCAGCATAATTTACTAGAACGCCCAACAATAAAACAATTAATCCCCAGCCATCACAGTCACACTGAAAACTCAACACACTACAAATTCATACTGGATTTGAATCACCCCAGAGTTATCACTGTCACACTCTAAAAGAACTACACACACTGCAGATTCATACTGGATTTCATTAATTCATTCATTGTCTGTAACCCTTACCCAGTTCAGGGTCACGGTGGGTCCAGAGCCTACCTGGAATCATTGGGCACGAAGCAGCAACACACCCTGGAGGGGGCGCCAGTCCTTAACAGGGCAATACACACTCATTCACTCGCACCTACGGACAATTTTGAGTCACCAATCCACCTACCAACGTGTGTTTTTGGACTGTGGGAGGAAACCGGAGCACCCGGAGGAAACCCACGCAAAAACAGGGAGAACACACCACACTCCTCACACACAGTCACCCGGAGGAAACCCACGCAGACACAGGGAAAACACACCATGCTCCTAACAGACAGTCACCCGGAGGAAACCCACGCAGATACAGGGAAAACACACCATGCTCCTAACAGACAGTCACCCGGAGGAAACCCACGCAGACACAGGGAGAACACACCACACTCCTCACAGACAGTCACCCGGAGGAAACCCACGCAGACACAGAGAGAACACACCACACTCCTCACAGACAGTCACCCGGAGGAAACCCACGCAGACACAGGGAAAACACACCATGCTCCTCACAGACAGTCACCCAGAGGAAACCCACGCACACAGGAAGAACACACCACACTCCTAACAGACAGTCACCCGGAGGAAACCCACGCAGACACAGGGAGACACGCAGACACCACACTCCTCACAGACAGTCACCTGGAGGAAAACCCACGCAGACGCAGGAAGAACACACCACACTCCTCACAGACAGTCACCCGGAGGAAACCCACACAGACACAGGGAGAACACACCACACTCCTCACAGACAGTCACCCGGAGGAAACCCACGCAGACACAGGGAGAACACACCACACTCCTCACAGACAGTCACCCAGAGGAAGCCCATGCAGACACAGGGAGAACACACCACACTCCTCACAGACAGTCACCCGGAGGAAACCCACGCAGACACAGGGAGACACGCAGACACCACACTCCTCACAGACAGTCACCCGGAGGAAACCCACGCAGACACAGAGAGAACACACCACACTCCTCACAGACAGTCACCTGGAGGAAACCCACGCAGACACAGGGAGAACACACCACACTCCTCACAGACAGTCACCTGGAGGAAACCCACGCAGACACAGGAAGAACACACCACACTCCTCACAGACAGTCACCTGGAGGAAAACCCACGCAGACGCAGGAAGAACACACCACACTCCTCACAGACAGTCACCCGGAGGAAACCCACACAGACACAGGGAGAACACACCACACTCCTCACAGACAGTCACCCGGAGGAAACCCACGCAGACACAGGGAGAACACACCACACTCCTCACAGACAGTCACCCAGAGGAAACCCATGCAGACACAGGGAGAACACACCACACTCCTCACAGACAGTCACCCAGAGGAAACCCATGTAGACACAGGGAGAACACACCACACTCCTCACAGACAGTCACCCGGAGGAAACCCACGCAGACACAGGGAGACACGCAGACACCACACTCCTCACAGACAGTCACCCGGAGGAAACACACGCAGACACAGAGAGAACACACCACACTCCTCACAGACAGTCACCCGGAGGAAACCCACGCAGACACAGGGAAAACACACCATGCTCCTCACAGACAGTCACCCGGAGGAAACCCACGCACACAGGAAGAACACACCACACTCCTCACAGACAGTGACCTGGAGGAAAACCCACGCAGGAAGAACACACCACACTCCTCACAGACAGTCACCCGGAGGAAACCCACACAGACACAGGGAGAACACACCACACTCCTCACAGACAGTCACCCAGAGGAAACCCATGCAAACACAGGGAGAACACACCACACTCCTCACAGACAGTCACCCAGAGGAAACCCATGTAGACACAGGGAGAACACACCACACTCCTCACAGACAGTCACCCGGAGGAAACCCACGCAGACACAGAGAGAACACACCACACTCCTCACAGACAGTCACCTGGAGGAAACCCACGCAGACACAGGGAGAACACACCACACTCCTCACAGACAGTCACCCGGAGCGGGACTCGAACCCACAACCTCCAGGCCCCTGGAGCTGTGACAGAGACACTAACTGCTGCACCACTTTGCCACCCTAATACAGGATTTAAATATCTCATTTATTACAGAAAAACACTGCAGATTCATACTGGATTAACACATCTCCAAAACCTACCCAAGTAAAATCCAGCCCTAACAGGGTCTTAGATGCTTCTTCGCATCTTGTACCCTTCTGTATTATCACTACAGTGAAAGCTGATATTGTGGTATTGTTTAACAGAGAGATTGCTCAGCCCTACCTGGTGGAGGTCGTCAGTGACGTGTGTGTTTAAAGGGGCTGTGTTACAGGAGATGTAGTCGTCAGTGCGTGAGGAGGACAGCGTGGTGTAGCCACTGCTGTTGTCAGAAGGCTGAGCGCTGGTGAAGACGTTATCACAGAGATCCGTCCCAGTTCCCCACGGAGAGTCGTACCAGGACACGTCAGAACTCAGGGAGCTACCTTTACTGTCCCTCAGCGTGGAGTCTTTCGGGACATCGTCCAGCTCTGGTCTGCTGTTGGTGAACTCCACTCTCAGGCTTCCGTCCTGTCTGAACAGCACTTTGGGGCTATTCCTGCTGTGACAGGTTTCAGAGCCAGAGCTCCGGGCTGAGGGTTGGGGGCTAGTGCCCTGGCTGTATGCACAAAGAGGTAAAAATAAATAGATCAGTGACCAATATGTAATTTGGAGATAAATGGGGAATGACCACTATCAATGCAACTGTGGAGTTACTGTCTATGTTGCTGTTGTAAGTGTACACATTGTAATCTGAAGTGAATTGGATGCAGTACTGGATTCTGGGGTTGAGTGAATGTGGGAGTATCAAACACAGGACAGTGTTTAGACAGATATTTACACATAGCAGATCTTCTGGTGGGCCAGGAGACACTCGTAGTCCAGTTCGCTGTTGTTCTGAACGGAGCCGGGCGGCGCTTTATTGTTGTTGTTGCTCTTGATGTATTCACAGTTGCGGGAGGTGTAAGGCTGGCTGTTTTTGTGCTGGTTCTGTCCAGTCCTGGATGAGCCACGAGTCTTATAGGCTGCCGCTCCTCGTTCTCCTGCGCTCCTCCACCAGCTGTGGGGGGACAGCACCTCCTCTATGGGGGAGTTTATCTTCAGAGAGCACGGCCGGGTCCTGCTGGGGAGGATGAAGCTGCTGTGCTGACTGTCTGTGTTCCCCATTCTCAGCTAGGAGCACAAACAGAAACAAACAGAGATTGGAAACAATGGAGGATTGTAAATAATAACTAACTGAGGCTCTGTGGAATGGATTTTCCATGGCAATATTCATGAAGTTGTAATGGTTGGTCAGTGTAGTGGATAACACCACTGCCCTCTGGTTTGATTCTCAGCTCTGGCAGGAAAACCGCACAGTCCTTGGGCAAGACTCCTAACACTGCATCATTTTACCTCTATTACAAGACTAAAACCTGAATGAGCACTGGACAAATGCCACATACATCTGTGAAACTTGAATGCTATGTATGTCATCATCAAAAATCCTACTCAACTGAATGGTTCATCGTAGCCACCTTTATTTAGAGTCGTAACGTTAATGAACATGACTGTGTTGTTGTAGCTGATGGAACCAATGAAGTTCTGAAACAACAATGGCTTTGTTGCCGTGCTGACACCACAAAATAAAAACCCTATAAAAAAACAGTTTCAAATTTAGCTATTTTCAGAGACCACCCTCACTGCCTTCTAACAGTTTTAAGAAGTTTTAAGACGAGCACATATCCAGATTTTACTAAGAGATCTTTCATTCATTCATTCATTATCTGTAACCCTTATCCAGTTCAGAGTCGCGGTGGGCCCAGAGCCTACCTGGAATCATTGGACGCAACGTGGGAATACACCCTGGAGGGGGCGCCAGTTCTTCACAGGGCAACACACACACTCACACATTCACACCTACGGACACTTTTGAGTCGCCAATCCACCTACCAACGTGTGTTTTTGGACTGTGGGAGGAAACCGAAGCACCCGGAGGAAACCCACACAGACACAGAGAGAACACACCACACTCCTCACAGACAGTCACCCGGAGGAAACCCACGCAGACACAGGGAGAACATACCACACTCCTCATAGACAGTCACCCGGAGGAAACCCATGCAGACTCAAGGAGAACACACCACACTCCTCACAGACAGTCACCCGGAGGAAACCCACACAGACACAGAGAGAACACACCACACTCCTCACAGACAGTCACCCTGAGGAAACCCACGCAGACACAGGGAGAACACACCACACTCCTCACAGACAGTCACCCGGAGGAAACCCATGCAGACACAGGGAGAACACACCACACTCCTCACAGACAGTCACCCGGAGGAAACCCACGCAGACACAGGGAGAACACACCACACTCCTCACAGACAGTCACCCGGAGGAAACCCACGCAGACACAGGGAGTTCTTAGTTTAACAAAAACTTAATACTTAACAAGAACTATATATCTACATATTGTCATAGTCGAAAAAAGCCATTCATCTCTAAAATAGTAACGTTACAGAAGAAGGAATAACTCTTCAGTGTAGAAAGATTTATTTTGGAGTAATTTTAGAGCAGTTCTGTGGTTTCATTCATTAAATCCTTGTATAGTCTAAAAGGCTGCTGCTGATATATAATAAGAGTGACTGAAAAATGGAGAAGGAGAAATGGAGAGACAAGGTTTTTTTAGTATGACACACTGTATACACATTAATATTTGTTTTTGGCTGTATTTTACACCATACACCTTTTGGACACATTCTGTGCGGTGGACAGTCTGGAAAGAGCCCCTGGTAAACGTCAGTAATGTAAAAGTAAAAGAGACTGAAAGGTTAAGGAGAGTTTGTGGTAACAGTTTTACCATGTTGTGTAAAGCCTGTCCAACCTTGAAGGTGTTAATAAGAAAGTGCTGTATTCCTTAAGTTCACATGCGCCCACAAACTGTCATAGCAACCGTTGCTAGGTTGGACAAGCTTTACTCAGCGTTGTGATGTTTGTTTGTTTACTTGTATTTTCTTTCTTACGCACTCTTTTTCTGTCACAACACTCTTCCTCTCTCACTCACACACACACACACACTTTCTGTCCCTCACATACACACACACACACACACACACACACACACACTCGTTTTACTTTCTGGTACTTGGCAGCTTTCTCTCTTTCCTGCTTTTCTCTCATTACATGGACTCTTCTCTTCCTCTCTCTCTCATTCTCATCACTAATTCAATTTTCTTTTAATTTCTCATTCTAACTCACTCACTTTAATCACACACCTATGTATTTTATTCACTCTTAGTGCTCTCTCTCTCTCTCACACACACACACACACACACACATTAAAAGTATGTAATGCTACACACGGATAGACGTAAACCGTACCAGCTGTTATTCCCGTCCTCAGGTTGATCAGAAATAACCCGTCATATTCCTCAGTGCAGTCCTCTGTTAGTCCCACTGTTCTCTGTATTACTCCTTCTCTGTGCTGTCCTCCAGTCCACTGAGCTCTTCCAGAGTTACGAGGGATCTCTCTCTCTCTCTCTGACTCCCTCTCTCTCCCCCTCCAGCTGTCCCGCTGCCTCTCTGCTCATCTGTGGGGAAACAGAAGAGGGAGGGACCTGTGTGAGAAACACAGCCAGTCCTTGTGTGTGTGTGTGTGTGTGTGTATGTGTGTGTGTGTGTGTGTGTGTGTGGTGGGAAGGCCACCAAACCCCCCAATCCCCCAACCCCAAATCCAAACAGCCCTCACGCTTTCTTTCTGGCTTCTCCAGGTTCCATGACGTACCCTCTACAAGGCTCCACAAGAGCAGACTTCATTCTGTCCTGCTGTTTATTTTCAGCCTTCGAATTTAAAACAATTTTCATTCATTTTCCTGTGACTGCAACCATAATGACTCAGAGGTAAGAGGAGACTTCCAAACAAGGCTCCACGTGAAGGCTTTCTTCAAAACAATCCACATGACAGCTGTGTTTTGGTGTGTATGAAGAAAAGCTCAACGGCTTACAGCCAGGTTTTACTGCAAAATCTTTGCTTTTTTGGTGTAGCACTGGGGCTACTAGTGATTAAAGCTTATATGGCGTTATTTAGCGTTCCAGCAGTGCAAAGGCAAAAAGGAACTAATAACTTTACTGAACAGTGTGTTCAGTCCAAGTCAATAACAACAACAACATGTGAATGAACAATGAGTAAACAGCACTTAAATGTTACAGCCACCGTTGTTGTGGTTTCCACAGCCCATGGTTCCCTTTAGAGACGTAGTGTTTAGCAACGTTACCGGCTACATTCCAGGGAGTAGTCATGTAGAGTTGAGTAGTACAGGTGGTAGTGTGGAAACGTGCCTTAAGAGTCCTATGATGGGGAAAGTGACAGCTGAAAGGGATGCCTCTGTTAGCCGTCTGTTAGCTAACATAACAGACAAGGCCCCAAGTTCCAGAGAGCACAACGGGCCTCACTCTGAACGGTTTGAGTTGGATATTCATCTCCACTAGTCTCTGCTTGAAGTGTTAACTAACACAGCTAGGTGTCTGTCAACTGATGTAACAGATCTGGGCAGTTTGCCTTCTTCGCTAATGTGATGCAGGAGTTTGAAAAGAAGTGGTGGGTTGGCCTTGGAGGAAAAGAGTGTTCTTGTGCCCTCAACAACTAATAATTGGTGAAAAACATTAAGGTACTCGAGGGTTTATTATCCTCTGACCGAGCGACTGGTGGGGTTTGCAGGGTCCAGCTGCAGGCAAACACTCCAACACACACCCATCCTCTCCCGGGTTCAACACACACCCATCCTCTCCCGGGTTCAACACACACATCACCGCGAAACACAGCCCTGACCTCTGACACCGGAGTGAGCTGATTTGAAAGGAGGTGTCTGGAGTTGAATACAACCACTACCACGTACACCCCCCCTCCATACACACACCAAAGCCCTCTGTGCACTCAGTGAAACAGGAGACTGCATACAACCACAGGCATAGTTTCCACTCGGGGATGGTACTCCCGCCTCCCGACCCCTTTCAAAGTGAAGTGCAGGCTGTGGAGGACATTAATGTGTAAATACTGGAGACGTAATTAAACTGCCCCACTCTCTTAGCATTAGATAGCATTAGGCAAACTGTAACAAGGGCTGATTGGTAAATTCACCACTAATAAAAAATACAGTTGACCACATTGGTTTCCATGGTTACAATACACTCATCTTCTTGGTTATTCTACATTCACCTTCATAGTTATATGCTTCACTCATTTCCATGGTTTCTCTACATCAATGGTCTTGATTATTCTACCCCCATTTCCACGGTTACCCAACACCGTGTTATGTTTGGTCTCTGATACTATTTGACATTCCTTCCTACAACCGCCATGTTCCTTCATGTGCAGCTATCCCTCATCTGTGCTGAACGTGAATGGGGGAGGTTCTCTGCTTCATTATGATAATCATCAGCAGCAGCCGGCGGTGAACAACAGTGGCTTTTCAGGAGACGTCTGTGCGGAAACAGCCAATGAGGCGAGAGGGCCTTCAGACACGGGGGTCCGAGAGGCGTAACAAGTGCGATAGGGGACGTCTGCCTCTCTGCCCTCCTGCAAGACGACTTGAATGGTCTGAATGGCTGAAAGTCTCAGTCTGTGGGCCTTTGTGTGCATGTGTGTGAGAGTGTGCTAGCTCCACTGGCCATCTGCTGCTTCAGAGAGGCGCTCAGTGACCCCTGAACCGGAGACCTCCGATCTTCCAGAGTAACATATTGCACTGGAATGTAGAAAGGCCGAAATGAGGAGACGCCCCTGGTCAGACCTCTTCTGATGGGTCAGGTGCACTTGTTGAGCTTCTGTGAATGTGTGTGTGTCTGAGTGAGTGTGTATGCATGTGTAGCAACACACACACACACACACACACACACTCACATTGAGGGTCTTTAGTTCCCGGTGGGGACCACAAGCTGGTCCCCACAATGTAAATCCTTACATATTATGGTGAAGACTTGTTTTAAACTTAGGTTTGGGCTAGTAGAAGTTATAGAAAGTGTGTGTGTGTGTGTGTGTGTGTGTGGTGGAATTTCAGACAGCAGACAGCAGTGGTCGCTGCTGTTCTCAGATTTAATTGCTATAGGGTCATGCATTCAAAGCGTTAATTCTTGACTTGAACCAATGGCTTCTCTTTTGTCTTCTGTCTCTTTGTAAGAAGAGTTTCACTGTGTTGGAACTTTTATTTTGGCAAAAGACAGAATGGATAACGCAGACTGAAACTGTATCAAAACACATCAAGCCTCTTATTTTTAAAATGACTTAATGAATCCTGCTGGTGACAAGAGTCTAATCTCGGAAAGTGATTTTCCACTAAGCTTCTGAAATTCCCTCTCCAAAAGTATGAACGTAAGGGAAATATCTGCTACAAATGGAAAACAGATATGATATTAGGAGCTGGAAAATGAGAATTAGTGCAAAAATAATGGAGCTGTGTCAGAGATTAAAATAGAGGTCCATCTGCTGGAGCTCCGGATAAAGGAAAGGGAAGAAGATACAGTAAGAAGAGAGGAAAACAGAAACACCTCAACTCCCCCAGGACTTTACATCTGCCATAGAACACACACACACACACACACACACACACACACACACACACACACAATGATGTCTAGGCATGCATGTTATTTTAATGTTTTCAGATCAAAAGAGTAAAATTAATCTTAAACTTTAAAAAATGGAAAACTGGCCAATCATGATGTTTCCCCATTGTATTTACAGTAAATCAAGCACTCCCATTGGTTAGGCCAAACCAAGGCCTTATATCTCTGTCTGACTTCCAACATAATTATGAAGTGCCACAGGACTGTCACTAAATTAAGTCTAACTGTGGTTAGTTTTTTAGAAACGAAATCTGGATCAACAACTGTTTTCTGCCAGGGGTCTTTACTGAAGGAGTCACTGTAAAACTGCTACAAAGTAATATAAGAATATAAGAAGCTTTAAAAATGTAAAATTACCCATAAAAATGATGTCTTTTACAAGTTTTAAGATTTGTTAGTGTTTGATAAATAATGGGTAAAATATGTGCTCCAAAATTCGGTTAGTGCTAACGTACTATTAGAAATCCCATAGGAGCGCCAGGAGAAATATTGTTTGTGTGTGTTTGTGTGTGTGTGTGCTTTAGAAAAAATATTCCAATCCACAAAAACGAGCACAAGTATGTGTGTGTGTGTGTGTGTGTGTGTGTGGAAATAAGCTCCTGTAGTCTGGGCCTCAGAAGTGAACTCATAATGAATGTGTGCATTTTGTCTTTTTTCTAGGGCTGAGTGGGCTTTTCTTGGTGGTTATGGCAGCTGGTCGCCTGGGAACCATTATGACTGGGCCTGTTGTTTAGCCCAGAATACCACAACCACCATCAACACCACCGCCTTCAGCCACAGAGCGAAGGGGAGAAAGAGGGAAAGGAGGAAAAAGGCATGAGATCAATGGAGTGAGCGTGTTGTTAGTCCTGAGTGTTGAGGTGTGATTACTTGGAAAAATGCTTCCTTCATGTGTTTAGGGGGTCCCTAAGATTAACCGTGAACCTATAAAGTACTTCAGTAACTGAATACTACGTCTTATAGATGAGTCTTGTGTTTTGCTGTTCAGTGTAAGCGTGAAAGTAATAATTTAATTTAATTACAAACAGTGGTACAGAACATATTGAGTCTGTATTTGATTCACATCCTGTTTCCTCAGCTCCACAGTCCAACACTGATAGCTTAGCATACTGGGATTGAGCGAGGTGACCAACAGTGTCCAATAATACTGGTCAGTACTTAAATGACACTGTATTATTAATACATAATGCACTACGTAGAGAGTATGGGGTGATTTAGGATTAACACTTTGCTTAACACTGTGTTTCTCTTGGTGTTTTTAAGCCACTCTTTTAGAGGTACTATGGCCCCCTGCTGGATTGGCATAATAATGCAGTCGTTTTCATATTCGTCTGGACAGGGAAACTTTTCAAAAACGGTGAGAGGAAAATCTCCATTCTTAAAATAAACAGATCCATGTGGACGGGGCCATAGTGTTAATGGATGACTGGCATAAAGCAGAAATGTTGTAAAGCAGCCACAGCACAGAGAATATCCAGACCATCGGCGGCTGAACACAACGACGCAGGAGTCACTGAGCCACATCCAGTTTCCAATCAAGCTCTTCTCCTGCTGATGGCATGAGCTTGTGGCACGACAACATAACGTTTAAACGACGCCAGTGACAGAAAACCCAAGCAACTGGCACACAACAGCACCACTTAATTCTGTGCAAACCAAAGGCTGAAGCACTTCAGAGTTAATGTGACTTCAAAGCTAACATACACCGCAAGCTAAGCTAACCTCAGAGTAATGACTGAAAGGGAATACAATGAACTGATTTTGGGAAATCACTGGCATTAAAAAGAGTTGTGTGTAAAATCTGGCTGAAAACAGGCAGAAATTAAACATGGGACTATTTCAAAAAATCATGCAGTGGTTAAAACTTAAAGTGTATAACACACCGAAAACAATTCAAGAAACTCTTCTAATTGTTTCATAAATTTACGCAGAATTTGAAAACTGTGCTCCTTTGAGTGTTTTAGTTACGAAGCCTTAACACTGAGTTTATTTAACTGCTTACAGAAAGACTGAGCTGAGCTGACATTAACTGTCCATTAATAAAACAGTACGCTATGAATTTAATGGGCATGATTTTATAGGCCTTAGCTCAGTCCAGTTTTTAAATAAATAAAATAAATAAAACATATCTGAGACAGTGACAACTGAGTTGTTCAGTTAGTTTCATGAGTCTTTTTTTTTTTTGCTTAAATATTTATTTTGAAATCCACAATACAAGCCCGAATTAAGTTGACGCTGACAGGTCCATTAGCATGTTAGCGCAGATCAGACGTCCTCTAATCAAAAACGTCAGACGAATCCAGGAATAACAGTGAATGGTTTGAAAGAAGTTTGTTATAATTTACAGTGGATGTAATGGATAATCCTTTAGAACTCTGGTGGTAGCATTAGCAAGTTAATGCTAAACAAAATCAAAAACTCCAATACACTCCAACTGTTGGTGGGTTAGGGAGTTAGTTTAAGTGCAAAAAGCTATACATTTATTTGCGTGAATAATTATTATAATAATTATTGGGGGGGGGGGGGGGGCTAGCTCTATAACGGTAGCTCTACAGTCAGACCGTCCAGTGTATTATTGCGATAATATAGGGTGACCAGATCTGATCATCTCCTGGGGGGGTGGGGACGACTACTGACGTACAGACTGACCAATTAAATGTTTACAGAGATGGTTATCGACCAATAACGGTAGCTCTACAGTCAGACCGTCCAATCAGAAGATTTTAGGCTACTTCACCACGCCCCCTTCTCACTCAAGCGAACCAATCGGAGTAGGGGAGGGCGGGACTAGTTTGTGAACGAAACGCTTCTCGAAGTTCTATGTAAGCTCTAGAAAAACAAAATTTGTTTTTGAAAATTCTGCCCGGGTAAAAGAGGACGTCTGGTCACCCTACATTTATGCTCTCTAATAATTCAGGACTATGGTGTAGTTTTACTAAAATTAGCATGAATTTGAAGTTAGACAAATAACCAGGATCCAAGATTTACTGATTTGGACATGAGCTGACCCGAGAGGGAGTCAATCTTCCATGTGAAAAGCAGAAACAGATAAGTCTTCAAACACAGGTCGGGGGGACTATGAGCACAAAAAGCTGACACCATCCGCTCCTCCGTGGTATCATGGCAGGAAAGCAGACGCTTGCGTCAGGAGAATCCGGAGAGGAAGGAAAAGCTGAGCGCTAGGCAGCTGAGGTAGAACTGGATTCAGCCCACAGGAAAAACCCGACCACGGCCTGGCTTTACACACACAGGGCCGAGACTTCCCATGGGAACAGACACTTCAGATCAGTACGAATTTTAAAAAGCATCTGAAGATGGAGATTCAAAAGCATTTACAGGGTCTTCTCCACCACTGTCTGAAGTACAATGTAAACGCTGGTAAAGTATGATCAGGTACCGTAGAGTTCACTCATGGAAACTCAACTGTAAACACAGACCTTTCTTATTTAAAGACCCCCTCCAGTGAAAATGAAATCTTTAACCTTGTTGTTTATAAGCTAAAAGACGTATCAGGAGCTAAATAAACCACGGCTGAGCATTTCTGCTTTAAACTGCAGGGTACCAAAGACTATCTCAAACATGCAGATTTAGACAACCATGGTTTCTTACATCACAAACCTAAGGAACCAATGATCTCAACCCAGTTGAGGTGGGTTGTTTCAAGCTGCAGATTAGCGACAAAGGGGTGCGTGGAGACAGAGACGGAGGTTCTCATTTTTGAATGAAGGTGTCGGCTCACATTTCAGACTCTTTTAAGGCACAACAGGGTATTGTTTCTTACAAATAAGTTCCAGATCTGTTATTCCGATTAAGAGGGATGTGTTTTTAGAGGTTTAACTGATGACCAGAGGGGAACATTAACATTTTTCTGATGTTCTAACATATTTAGACATAATCTAACTACAGCGCCCATTCGTGCTGAAGTTATAAAGAGTGTTGCTGCTGTGGGCAGCCAGTCAAAACAGAGCTCATTTACATACACCAGTCTTAAAGGCACTTTATATAGCAGCATTTAATATGAGATAATAACCAGCTGGTGTTTTCACATTTACAAATTAAGCATACTTGATTTTTGAACGGTTAAATGAAACGCACTGAAATATTTCCAGAAAAGAGAAAGCCATGAGGTCAGATATTTACACTCGTGTGTGTGAAGTGCGGGATATATGAGGTTGGGCCTCAGGAAGCCGGGCTGGCCCTGTTCTCTGAGAGGAGCCCTTGTGCTCTGTATGTGTTCAGACGGGTGGAGCTGGGCTTATTTCAGGTGGAGAGCAGAACATTGGCTGGGTGTGTCCCTGCAGCTGCTTCCGTGCACAGCTTTGGGCTTTTTCCTCTTCCTCCATAAACATAAACACTGCTGCAGGCACCGTGAAAATGCATTTATGTTCCTCTTTGTGCTCAGCACTGAGAAGATATGTGACGTATATGGGACATTCCCATAGAAAACCAATGTTATGGTATGTGAAAAGTTCATAGATGCACTGTACACACGAGAATAGTTGATAGCACTGTTGTTCAGCTGCACACACACACACACACACAGTCTGTATAACCTCCATATAGAACAGAGGCAGTAGATCAGCTGCTCCTAGGGTGGGTATAAAGCTCCCCCTGCATGGGGATGTGGAGCAGTGGAACTGCACTCTCTGGGGTAATAGATCTGCTCCAATATATCTGAGGTGGAGTGGCGTTTGTGATCCAGAACTAATCTACTCAGAACTAATAAATCACCCAGATATAGAAGTCGTGCCAGGAGCATACCATGCTTGATTAAAGACAGTAAATTCAGTCTTTGGACAGGGATAGGCACATATTTACTATATTACATATAAGCACACGGTTACATATTTAATAGAAATGTGGTTTTGATTATTAAAGCAACGCTAGCTAGTATTATTACCTTAAAATTACAACTTCAAAATCATTGTGATGCTTCACTGAGCTGTAACAGGGAGAATAGAGCCTCTGTCGTTGGTACTCCAGGCTCAGCACAGCAGAAACTGCACTATGTAACTTATACTGGAGGGTAGGACTCTAGGGTGAGGCCAGGAGCAAGAATACCAAACCTTACCTAGTGTTGCTTTAAGAGTAAATACATGAACCAAGCTCACCTCCATCACTTCTGGATGTGATTCCTGATTCATCTCCTGGTTCGCCCTTTACTGATTCACAACTGGGATTCGGACATGAGTTTTTTAAAATGTCACAGCTTTCTAAACTTTTCTCCTCGCACAGAGGGATGGGAAAACCACTCCCCCTCCAGAGGAACACACTCCTTTATCCTTCTCCTTTGTTCCTCAGAAAACAGGGATGAGAAAGGCACAATGAGGACGAGTGCCTGGCTCGGGCCATTCAGAGTCCAGATGCCTCTGCGTCACACAGGTGCTAGGGTCCAGTGGCCATCCATCACTGCGTAGTTAAGCATTGCTACATCAAAAGCCTGTATGCTTTATGCTGGAACATTTCAGTGAAGATCTGATGGCGCTCGGTCACAAGAGCATTAGGTAAGCGAGGTACTGATGTTGGATGGATGCCACTCCAACTCATCACTGAAGTACTGGAATGTGATTCATCACTCCAGAGAATGCAGTTCCTCTGCTCCACACCCTGGGGGTGCTTTACAACCCTCTAACCCCTGCTCAGAGTAGTGTGACCTTCATTTCATGTGCAGCTGCTCCTAACTTAGTAATCTGAGTTTTGAGACTGAGCCTGATCTAGCCTCCAGCTGGCCACTAATGGGCAGGACGCTGTGGTCACTGCTAAGCCTGAGTAAACACACTGATACCACATACAAACTGCACACATTAAGACACACACACATAGCGTGTGTTATGTCACAAGCCAAGCCACAGAAAGTGATTGGAGTGTGTACATTCTAAAAAAACACTTATTTCCCACACTTTTTGTGGAATTAATAAAACGATGAGCTCAGGCACAATCATAAAAGACTTACATTGATTTAAAGTGATTAATCCATAAATAATAGACATGCACGATACACACATGATTCAGCTCTCAATACTGGAGACGCAGTTCAGTAGAGGAGGAAACGTCTAGGCTCCTCACTGTTGGTTTTGTTTCTGATTTGGAGTGTATAGGTGAGATCATAAAACAAGTATTGATGCTGCTGGAGCTTTCCCTGTGCTGATAGGTGTCCTGTCTCGTATAAAGGAAGAAGAGCCACGCTGCCGTTATTGTTCACAATCACAACTGATGCACTTCACACACTGGTGTGCACACATTCAGGATTTATTTCACCAGGAAAATGCTTTTATTGATTATTGATAGGGGTGGCACGGTGACGCAGCAGGTAGTGTCGCAGTCACAGCTCCAGGGGCCTGGAGGTTGTGGGTTCGATTCCCGCTCCGGGTGACTGTCTGTGAGGAGTGTGGTGTGTTCTCCCTGTGTCTGCGTGGGTTTCCTCCGGGTGACTCTCTGTGAGGAGTGTGGTGTGTTCTCCCTGTGTCTGCGTGGGTTTCCTCCGGGTGCTCTGGTTTCCTCCCACAGTCCAAAAACACACGTTGGTAGGTGGAGTAGCAACTCGAAATTGTCCGTAGGTGTGAGTGTGTGAGTGAATGTGTGTGTGTGTCTGTGTTGCTCTGTGAAGGACTGGTGCCCCCTCCAGGGTGTATTCCCGCCTTGCACCCAATGATTCCAGGTAGGCTCTGGACCCACCGCGACCCTGAACTGGATAAGGGTTACAGATAATGAATGAATGAATGATTATTGATATGAAAGGCCAATGCAGTGTGAAGTATGTCTGTAATTGTGGGAATTCTTGCACAAAACTGAGCATCAAAATTTGAAATCTATTTCTTTTCAGTGGAGTACCATCAAAGGTTTGTCAAAGTAACACAACTAAGGGATCACACTAGGGCTTAAAAGAATTGATACTTGAAGTTTCGTTGGGTCTGTCCTCTCAGAAAGAGTGTGAAAGATTGAAAGGGAATGTTGGGATCAGTGAAGCATGAAGAAAATACACCCACCCAGCCAAAACCAGCTAGGCCACATCCTGCAATTGTGTTGCTGGTGTTTTATTTTCACTCTGTACAGTCCAGCTAAAAGCAGAATAGAGCTGCAAGACACGGACAAAACACCATATCACAAACTGCGACACATTGTAATTACAGTACGCCTTGCTCTACACCAACAAACACCAAGATGAACTCTCGGAAATGATTAAGGCCAAGAAAAACAGTGTTTTTGACCAAATAGATCTGCATTTGTTGAATAATGTGAATGTCTTGATTCACCAATTCCACAAGAGCATCTGTGACTGTTCAGGACGCTCTCTGCAAACAGTAAAACAGCCAAGGTTCCAACTACGGTTAGAACTAGGATGTTATGCACTACAATGAAGGGAATTCCACTACTGCAAGGACTTCATCTAACAACATAACTGACTTGTCCAATTGCAATGACTGTATCTGGAGTAATAGCTAAGATAAAAGAAACAAAGACATCAGAGGGCCGTTATAAAACCACTACTTTTATGCCTAGTGTAACTCTGCCCCCACCCCCCGTCTCACCGAGTGACTGGTTCGAGGCATGCCTGGATATCAAAAGTCTCTCCAGTGTCAGCACTGCGAAGACCCTTATCACAATAAGGATTACCCGACGAGCCACTGTGCAGCTCCAGTGCAGGACATCGGCTCTCCAACCTGGAGTTCACACGGCTGGAAATGATGGTGATGTGAGAGAACAGCGAGCCTCATCACCGTTTTTCCAGTCTGATCAGCTGTGAAAAATACCTCTGACACCTTCAGGAGACAAAAGCACCCCAGCTGGCTCCTGGCCATGCCTCTACAATGCTCAGCTAGCGACACGGCTCTGCTGACATACCGTTTCATCAAGAAAGACTGGACAAGTCTCATTCTCCCTCTCTCCATCTCTCTCACTGGCACACAGACGTAATAATCAACAAGAAAACCGTTGTTTACTTTCGGCCTTGAGCTATTAAATAGCCTTCTCCTGCCTTTAACAAGTCAGAAGAGGACAACTGAGTTGAACTTTAGAAATGGGGACCATAAACACAGCCTCCATTCCCATGTCCACCAAGAGCAAGTTTACATACCAGACCATTTCCAAGAATGGTTCAACGGGTTCTTGGGATGTAAGTCTCTAAACTCTCAACGATTCAGTTATTAGTAGTGTTATTTATGAACTGTTAACTGTTGCATGACATTTGAGCATATGATCCGAGAGCGCGGAAGTTTTTCAGCACCATTTATATTATTTTTAAGCATTTTACAAAATTGATCATAGAGTGGGGTTTACTTTAAACTGGTGAGATCCAGTTATTCTTTAAGTAACTACAGACACAGTAGCACATTATAGGAAATAAAGCAGAGGTTGTTTAGGTTTATAATGATATTGAAAATAATATTACATTATTGAATATTTAGAGGTGGCAAAATTAACAGTGAAAAATTCCCTCCAGGATTTAACTCCAACTGCCTTGATTCTCTGGTCCTTCCAAAAACCACTGGTCTCTTAGCGCTTTTCCACCAACGAAAAAACCACAACGGTTCCAGTTCTTGAACCAAACTTGGAACCTTTCGGTGCGTTTCCACCAACAGAAACTGGTTCATGAAATCAAGAAAAGTTCATTCACAGCTGAAACCAAAGAAAAGTTGGTTTTTCACAGCAAACCTTGATGTCGTCCGTGGGCATGTCGAGGTTAAGTAACTCAAGAAATGCTCAGAGCCTCAAACACAGCATTATCGTCCAGTGGAGCTGGACGGGGTCATTTACAATGTTTCATAATAATAAATAATGAGAAATAAAACAGGAACATGCTCCGTTTGTGTGTGTTTCTGGGGCTGTGTTTGGAGCAAACACCGTGTGTGTTAGACTTGGTTACATTTCTCCACTGTTCATAAGCTCAGGACGATGACTCTGAACTCAGCAACATTTACTCAGTATTATACCTCACTCTGATCTGACTCCACAGTAAACAAAGAATAAACAATGAACCTGTCATCACTCTAACAGTTTATACTCCCATAGGATTACGTGTTCCTGGTAGCCTTCTAAACGTGCAGAAACGCGGGCCGGTTCACTGGAAAGAACCAAAGTTTCAAGAATCAGTAACGGAACCGGTTCAAGAACCAGAGTTCTTTTGGTGGAAAAGTGCTAACTGAGGTGTCAGGGCAGGGGAGGGATTTAAATTTCTGCTCCCTCTGTCTCAGATGATCATAAAATGGACAACTGCCCTTTGGTATGCACGAGTGTTGTGAGCTTCCTTCACACACACAGCACTAAATCACACAGGAGAACTAAGCTGGGACACAGGGAGCACCACCACCACCACCACAGGTTGCTTAGTTTGTGTTTAATTGTGATTTAATGTGTGGTTGTCATGTGGTCTTTCCACACTGAATGGTCGTTTTTACAGATTTAAAAGCACTGAAACCTTCACAGTGACAACCAGAGGAAAACAAAGAAGTGAGACTCAACAAGGAGTTAAAACCTGGTAACAATCTCCGACCCAAGCCTTGAGAATAAAAAAAAAAAAAAAAAACATACACAGACGCCAGAGTCTGGGACAAAGTGAGTCACTCAATCCACTTCCCGTTTTAATTCTCTCTATCTGAAGAGAGAGTGCAGTGTGTTGACCACAGAGGAACGTAGAGGCGTTAGGTTTGCAGTCACACCCAGGCTTGCCTTTGCCTGTCCGCCCATCCACCTCCAACTTTAAGCTGCAGAAGCTGCTTTGAAGTTCAGTCGTCCTCCTCCTCCTCCTCCAGGCCAGAGGAACATGTAAACAGAAGAACAGCAGCAAACCCCTTCGTTCTCTTACATAACATCAGCTGCTCCACACTTCAGATCCGTGCCACAGAATCTGATCTGACCACCAGGAATTTAAGAGACGTGCCTGTTATGCAACAGTGGGAGCGGCTCACGAGCACTGGAGCACATGGAAAACAATGATGGACAAAAGCTTCCACGAGTACAGTGGTCTAATGTGTTACTGTAATAAACACTGTGTCTATTCTACATGCCCATGCTGTGCTTGCACATATACAGAATGTATACTGTATATTTACACGCATCCCGGTGTGCAGTCTCCATAGAGAAACAATGGCCGTAACAAGGGACGCGGTGCACAAGCCACTCCACCCCCACACTGGACTGTGCAGCAGTAGAAACATATTCTTTGAAGGGATCCCGTGCCATTGTACACCTTTGAAGTGAGCTGAAGTGATAAAATACTATCAAACACCTTTGTGATAAATTGGACTGACAAAATCCCAGTGAAGACTACTGTGATGAGATCGACTGCTGATACTGCATTGAACACCACTGGGATAAGTTAGAGGTGACCAGCCTTGGGATGAGTTGGAGTGAACATTTCTGGGATGAAACAGAAAGAAGCTTCTGAAATGAATTGGAGTGGCAAAGCTCCGTTGAACGAATTCTGGAGTTATTTTTGGGATTACCCGGAATAACGATGTTCCATTACATGCCCTTGGGATGAGTTGGACCAACGGAGCTCCAGTGAACACAGACGAAATGAACTGGGGAGAGGAAACATCACCAAGCCCAGTGAATAATAACAGCCCTGTTTAGACCGGCAGCATCACCTCCACCTTCTAATGCACAGAAGCTCATAAAGAAAAACATCTGCATCCATTACTGCTTTTTACAGCCCCGGTGCAAAGATCCCATCGGCTTCTCGTGCTCAAACCCAAGAGCGAAACGCACTGTGGGTCAACGAAGTTCACACAGAGCCTTGGGAAAAGACCCAGTGTTCTCGGCACGTTAGAGCCCTAATCGTGAGGACTTCAGAGCCAGAAGCTTACCATTTACCCCATAAAGCTCACTCCCCTGAAGACACAGACTGAGCAATGTCTAAGAGTCGGGCTTATTACTGCAGACACGAATGTACACACACACACACATTCTCTTATTAAGGAACAGTTTGAGACGAACGAGTCCCTTGAGGGAACACATAGATGAGAAAATTGAGTTGTGTACATGTAATGCGGGTGTGTTTGTATGCCAGGTATATATCACATTGTGGGGACCAAGATCTGTTTACACACTCACAATGTGGGGACTTGTCTTCACTGTGTGTAGCATCAGCTGGTCCCCACAAAGTCGGTCATTACATTTTAAGGTGAAGACGTGTTTTAAGGTTGGGTAAAGTTTAGGGTTAGGCCTAGGGTTACGCTGGTATTTAGAGAGAGGTTAATGGTAAGTCTGCACAAAAATGAATGGGAGCCTATGTAATGTCCCCACAAGTCAGAGATGCAAGATTGTGTTTGTGTGAGTGCATTTTTGTATGTATTCAGATCAAAAATATCCTGATATTCTAAAAACAGTGAGGTTACCGAGGTTAAAGGCTAAACACCAGCGATATGAAAGTGTCCAACAAATAAACACAGTGGAGTTTGAGTTCCTAACTTGTGTTTATTGATAGTCAGAAAACATGTTATTTCTTACTAATTCAAGGAAAAAGGTTTAAAAGACTGTTGGTCCTCCCCCCCAACGGTGTTGGGAAACTCTAATAGGCGTCTTGCCTGTGACGTAGATGGTGGACAACAACTCTAGAAGCTGCACTTAATTTAATGAAAAATGACGAAAAGGTGTGTTGTTTTTGGCTGCAATCATTCAATGTACAGTGGGACATCTGTGAACAAATGGCCCAAAGATCCCAAAATATCCAGAAAATGGACTAAATTTGTCAACTTTAAACGGGCACTTTGGAAAGGACCATCCGCTCACTCCGTTATCTGTAGCTCATTTCACTGGCGCTTTTCCAACAATATGGGCATGTAAGGACACCAACGAAAGGTGTTCAAGAGCCTCTGTAACATGGAGGTAAACAGGGTAAGGACACTCACTTCGCCTGTTTTAGTTGGTGTTAGTTAACGTTAGCTTGACTCGCTAAACTCGGTGCTCAGATTATACTCGGCTACGTAGCTGCATTACGGAGGTTTATAGTGTCGGATGAATTCGAGTTCGACTTCGATCACATTTACAAGAATAACGGTACCTCTACATTTGAGTTTAGCTTATTGCTAGGCTATTGTCATGAATAATGTTGGTTATTTAGCTAGATACTCTCATAACAGTCAGTCATAACGGTGTTTTACCGCGGCGTTGTTCAGCTGTTGTCCACCAGTGACGTCATGGTTGCCCGTGCTTGAGAATTTTGAGATAAGTTAAGGCGCATCGCATTTTGTTGGCAATGCTTTTCAATGGAGATGTACACATGGAGTGTACACAAGCTGTACACACAGGTCAGCAAATGGGTGCACCTTAAAGTAGCGCAAGACACTCAGTAAAAGAGATGTCTACAAACATCTGGACAAGTTACGAACACATAAATCTACTTTCTGACTGTTTAACCAAGATAAACGGGTCTGTGTGTATCTATGTGTGGTACAGTGCCAACCAGTATACTGTAAACGCACAAGCGATTTCACTGATGAAAGAGTGCACAGGCCCTATCTCCCTCTTCTGGGAACAACGGGGGGGATAAAGTAGGGAAACAGAGAAGTATCTGCAATTAAACACAGCTGTGGCACATGGCCTCTCATTATCGAAGGGGGAATGCCTGGGAAAAACATGAAAACTGAATGCAATGAAATTAACTGTGATGGTGACCGAGAAAGGAAGAGGAAGAAGTGCCTGCTTAACCAACCAAACCAAAGGGAGGGATTGGCACCAAGGCAGTCTCACTCTGGGGCGACCTCTGAAGACAGTAAGCAATTAACATGGCGTCAACTGGTTTTTTTTTGCCCTCTCTGTGCTTGAAAACAAGAATGATTCACAGGAGAGGCGTCTTTGACTTCAGTGGGACAATGACACACATATTAGAATAACTTCTAATTGGGAGCCAATGACAGACCATATATACGTTTTGTCATTTATTGTCTTTGTTTTGTATATATTTTGAACACAGAAGAAGTTCACTGTGTTTTTCTCTTTTAAAAACTCTGATAACTACTGTACAATTTTAGTTTAATGTAGATTTAATGTATTATGACGATTTACATCATAACAATCATAAAACAACGCTAGTACTATGCTGATGTCTCTGTAGTTAGTGAGTGAATTTCCAGTTCCACCTTAAATGGTGAAACAATTACATTCAGGTGCCTGATGCTACTGCAGCACTTAAGGTGGAACTTCATATGCCAGAGGAGTTAGGAGTGGGTGATGAATATATGTCAGTCATTTTCAAAATGGCCGGCTGGTATGACACTCTAGTTGCAAATGCTAACGCGCCTGACTGGCCAGGTATAAGTGTCTTACAGGCTGACCATTGTAAAGTCCCACCCTGGAACCTGGAACAATGACTTCGGATCTAGAGGTAAAACAACAGACTAAAATGCGACATAACTAGTTGTGCATCAGCGCAACCAGAAATAATACCTTTCTGAAATATTTGTAGAACTTACACATGATAGAAAATGTATTGCTCCTAGAATGGAGCCTTTCTGAACTCCGAGCAGAAATATACAGAAGTAAGACTCTCCAAATTACAGCTGTGGGCACTCCACAATCCTCAGTTTCATATGCTCTGGGTTTGAGATTTCCAGTGTCCTGGGGCTTTATGTCGATGTGTGAGACAACTATGTCCTAATGAGACAGTGGAATAAAGGGGAGTTCATAAAAGAGGGTGTAGTAGAATAAAACCATGTTCCAGTTAAAGCTGTGGTACTCTACATAAGGCATGTTGTGGTTGTAGTAAAAAAGTAAAACTCTATACTGATTCAGAAGAACTGTAGAGTAACTTTCTTAGCATGTGTAATCTTTATACTACATATAAAGATTACTTCACCATAAACAATGCCAAATGTCAGCCAAAAGGGTGTAAACCTGCTCGGCACTGGGGCACTGGGTTCTCTGGAGTGACATCCAATAACACTGGAGTTCATGGAACTGGAGCTATCTCTCTAGCTGTAAGCCACTTCTGGTTTCAGGTCTTTAGTGTGTCGCTATACTAGGCAGCACTGAGAAAAAAGTGAATTCCAGCCATGGTGGTTTTGTACTAAAGCCTGAAAGTAATACTGAGTGTAAGTACTTCAGTGGCAGACAGAGAGGAAAATGAATTTAGAAGTCTTAGCAGTGTTAGCGTCTTAGCCAGTCATGGTAGCACCTTAAAAATGAATGTGTCAGCTTCGCCAAATCCGCACCTATAACTCTGCACATTCAGCACACTTCACGTTTGCTTTTCCACACGTTAAAAAGCAGACGGGAAGGGAAAGGGGGGCTGTTAGGTTTGAGCCAAGGTCAATGTTGGCTCTGTTTATTTTGGGTGAGAGTCTGCTCTCAGACAGGACCCGTCCCTTCCTCTGCGGCCTGATGTTCTGCAGCAAAAACTCACTGATGCTCACTGGCTCTTTGCTTTCCAAACCTGCGGCTTTTCAGCTGAGCAGCCAGGCCACGTGCCGTGTTTCTCTGTCGCACACACACAGTCTTCCATGGACTTCCATGCATTTCATGGAGACATACCCTGGTCTAAACCATAACTAGTACCCTAGCCTCAACACTTAACCCTAACTCTCACCCTTACCCCATCACTTGTTGTGATTTACACTTTTGGAACATGTTTTCTGTCCCCATAAGGTAGTCAATTCCACATGTACATAACCACGATATATCCCCCCACTGCCCACACACACAGGGCATTAAACAACATCTTAAAACAAAGAACATTCTTCATGCAGTGAGTCAGCTAACACAAGTTTGGTGCATGTCCTTTGTTGCTTTAGTTTTACATTAGAGCTACAACACTAAGAAATGATAGAAGCTTATACCCCACCAATTAGCATCACGCGCTAATGGCTGCGCATTAATGTACCATTAGAAAGACATATCTACAATGATTTAGCCATAAAGTGCACAACAGCAACAAAAGCAAAAACATCAACTACGAAGTAAAGTTTGTTCTATTGCCTGGGGTGAGGTGCGGAGGCTTTGTGGGTGTAGGACATTGGCATGCAGTGCGACGAATTGAGTTGAGTTTGGCTAAAATAAACTGTGAAGATGGTATCTCGACACCCCCCCTCCATCCAGTCTACTCTGCCTTTGTGGAATTACACGGTTCTGCTGGGTCCAAACAAGCAGGCTAATGTTGCGCGTGAGCCAGGCTTAGAGAAAATAACCAAACGCAAAGAGCACTAAAGCCATATCACATTCCTCCATTGGGAAAAAAAGCGTCCTTATGCACAAGAAAATAGAGGTTAATTAGGTAGAAAATCCACCACAAATTCCACACCGCAGCAGTTCAGACAGCTGGAAACAGAAGACCCTTCTTCTACGGTTGCCCACAAAAGACATGAAGGCACTTACAAAACTTGATTAGAGATGGAACCAGGCTCCAGGCCAGCAGTGGCCAGCAACGGAAAAATAAATGCAGGACACCAGTGTTGCTCTTTAACTTTAACATTACACTCTCTCTCACTCATTTACTGGTTTCATGCATGATTATGAGGATGAGTCTCAAAATGTTGCTAGAAAAAAGGATGAATAACAGGCACAGACTAAAAGATTAACAGGGCATCAATAAGTTCATCAGGCAGAGCGCCAGGATTTCACGTCTTCCATCTCTAAAACTGGCTGCAGTGCTTCTGAATGTATTAAATCTTATCCGCAAAGGGCCGGTGTGGCTGCTGGATTTTAGTCTATTCAGGCCAGAGCACACCTGATTTCACTTCTTTAATTAGTTGGTCTCAGTAAAATAACTGATCATGTGACCTCTTATTTGGTTGGAACAAAAACCAGCAGCCACATCAGCCCTGTGCGGATACGATTGCCCACACCCCTGAGTTAGGACTTCAGGTGCTGGATGGAAGGCCTTGCACATTAGATTTACAACAAACAAGTTAAAAATTAAGGGCGGCACGGTGTAGCACAGGTAGGTGTCGCAGTCACACAGCTCCAGGGACCTGGAGGTTGTGAGTTAGAGTCCCGCTCCGGGTGACTGTCTGTGAGGAGTGTGGTGTGTTCTCTCTGTGTGTGCGTGGGTTTCCTCCGGGTGACTGTCTGTGAGGAGTGTGGTGTGTTCTCCCTGTGTCTGCGTGGGTTTCCTCCGGGTGACTGTCTGCGAGGAGTGTGGTGTGTTCTCCCTGAGTCTGCGTGGGTTTCCTCCGGGTGACTGTCTGTGAGGAGTGTGGTGTGTTTTCTCTGTGTCTGCGTGGGTTTCCTCCGGGTGACTGTCTGTGAGGAGTGTGGTGTGTTCTCCCTGTGTCTGCGTGGGTTTCCTCCAGGTGACTGTCTGTGAGGAGTGTGGTGTGTTCTCCCTGTGTCTGCGTGGGTTTCCTCCGGGTGCTCCAGTTTCCTCCCACAGTCCAAAAACACATGTCGGTAGGTGGATTGGCGACTCAAAAAGTGTCCATAGGTGTGAATGTGTGCGTGAATGTGAGTGTGTGTGTTGCCCTGTGAAGGACTGGCGCCCCCTCCAGGGTGTATTCCTGCCTTGCACCCAATGATTCCAGGTAGGATCCGGACCCACCGTGACCCTGAATTGAATAAGGGTTACAGATAACGGATGACTGAACGAAGTAAAAAATTAACTTGTTCTTTGACTTCCATGTCCTAACTGTGTATGGACTGTACCATATGTATGAACATTCTCTAGAATTGCTCGTATTTTGAGTGTACCACATAATAACCAGCAAGTTTTTGTTCTGAGTTATAATCATGCAACAAGAAGATAAACCCAAAAACACAGAGTCTAGGTTACACTACAGTTTGATAACAGACATCAGGATTAATATCTAATTTCCTATAAATTCATATGCACTAACCTGACTATTTCCGACTGACAGAAATAGGATTATACCGTGGGTTGATTTCTAAAATAGCATCTGAATTAGAATTACAATATTGGGCTATGCCCCTTTCCATGGTTACGCTCCATCATCATCGCTCATATCTGAAACCAAACTATAAAATTACCAAACTTTAAAATTAGTAGCAAAGGGAAACCAAACTCCCAATCAATGCCCTGATTTGAGAAGAGTGATTGTATGAGTTGGGGTCTAAAAACTTTGCTGAAATAGTTTATGACTAAAGCGTTCTTTTGAAATTTTGCAAGTATGTAATTAAAAAAAACAGTAAATTAATCCATCACCATTTTAATGTTTGCCACTTTATTATTGCTGATTTGAACAATCTATGCATATCAAATCGTGAATTCTGTGAACCCTAACACCTCCATTGTTTATAAGTTAAATCACAACCATGATATCTCTCAAACTGAAACTGTATACAGAGAAAGAATTATACAGTTAAAAATGTTCCTAACCTCACTGAATATTCATAATTTTTGTGGGCAGTCCTGACTATTTTATTGCTTAAATTCCAAGGAATATGCTAATAAAGTATAAAAGGAAACTGCCATTTCAAACAGTAAACAAGTCAATGGAAAAGAGGGAAACAGAGAATGACAGTCACATTATATTCATTGGGGAATGAACCATTCAGTTCTGACAAGTCCTTCTTAAACCATTGGTTTGCCATGGCCTTTGATTTTGCGCCCTCAAAAAGTGGTCGTCAAAATGATGAAGAGAACCTGTAATTTTAGGGGGGTTTATTGATCCATCCATTCATAAAAAACTGTGGAAACTACACATGGAAATATTAAACAGCACAGCACTGTACAAACAAGTGGAAAAGCCAAGGATGAGCTCCAACAAAACCCTTGTCATTGGGTTTCATGGTGTCATCAAAGAATTCCCACTAGCTTAAAGTATTTACCTCTCTTGTTAAAGTCACATAAAGAAGTGGGCGTCCATGACAACGTTTGTTATGGTGATAAGTAGTGATACACTTTCAAGAGACTATCAGGGATACTGTCCAATCATAAAGGACACATACGATTTGGATAGATTTAGTGCACATGTGCAAATTTAATCAAATTAAAAATGGCTATATTTATGTGGGACTAGTCACTTTTACTCAGATAAGTTCAATCAAGTGCAATTTTGATGGACATTCTTGATCATTTCTCAAATAAGTTTACTTCTGCTAAAGATATTACTACTTTTTATTGTGGTGGTAACAACCCCTTTACTAAAAATACCATATACAAAGACCTATGTCATGATTATTGGCTGTTTTTGATCAACCGAGATAATGTGTGAATTCAGGCATTGTCAGCTGCAGTGTAATTGATTTTAATTTTCCCATGGTCTCAAATGGGCTACATTTATAAATAGTCACAGACGGCTGCTCTCATTGAATCCAGCCTTATTGAATGCCCATTTTAAACAAAGCTTAACTAGGTGTAGGCCCTAATCAGTCAAACAATAACCGGGGTGGTCACTGGCCATATGGTCACTTGGTGACCTTTGGAACAAGGGGTGGTCATTTTATCTATGGTCCCTAGAGGAGGTGAGGCTATGGGCCATGGTCTCAAGAGGTTGGATATAAGGATACTTGGGAATGTAATTAAGTTTCCATGGGCCTTGAAATAAACACAAGAAAGGGCTACAGAGCTCTACACAGATGATCTCAAGATAAGGACTACCCTGTAGGATCTAAGACGTTGCAAAACGTTCCAAAGACTTCATCCAGAAGGTCGGATCTGTATTTAGTGAGGGGGAATAAAGCACATTTTCACCATTAGCATTTGGGTTAATAGTGTACTGAGGAATAGCAGACACTGCTGCTCACACACATACAGCACTGGCTCCCGTAGGAAAGCTGAGATTTTCCAGGGGAGCTCATCAGCTTAAAGAAAACACAGACTCTAATGGCTCTGGACACGAGTCAGATTCAGAAACGCTGGACTTAACTCAGCATTCCACAGCCACCCTTCAGCTCCATGTGCTTGCAATCTAGCGATCCTCATCAGGTGGACTAACGTCAGCCACTGGACCTGGCCAGATAAACACATGGAATCGCTGAGCCCTCGCACTCTATTGAAGCCAAAAACAGGGATGATCTGTTGTTATCAAGAGATCGCACTCATTACTCAAGGCTAAGACCAGGTTTGCTGCCCTTTCTTTGCCAGATGATTTACGTCAGGATGATATCTCGCACCTTCCATGTCCAAGACATGTACAATGTCTGAAATCTGCTTCTGCTTTCACACCTGCCTCATATCAGTTCTAATTAATTAACATCGTACACAGAATAAGGTGTAAAATATCATACCAATCCATTAGAGCTTAGAGAGTGGGGCCCACCTGCTCTCTGGAGCCTACCCAGAATCACTGGGCGCAAGGCAGGAATACTGCTTGTTCAAATCCTACACCTACTCACTAAAGTTGCTGTGATTGTTTATAATCTGATCAACAACTAGCTACACTTAACAACTACGGTTACTCATTGAGCCCAGCCATGAGAACCTAAACCACACACAGCATCACTAGCTCTGCACAGGAAGAGCCCAGCCCCACCGGCACCGTTAAAGCACGCTCAATGCCACCAATTCCATGTGAACTTCACGTGCTACATCACCAACAACCACAATAACACCTCTTCAGTGTATTTCCCTAGTCTGTGCTCTTCTGATACACAACCACAGACTACACCGTTTAGCTGTTTCTGATAACTCCTTCACAGCTGCCCTTCATTCCTGTCCCAAACTAAAAACTTAATACAACTTGCCTCTATTGCCCACAACTCTTGCCAAGATATATTCCACTTCTCGAGATTCTTCCAACAAAGCCACTGGCCTTGTTTTGCCTGTGACGCTGCTGTTGCAGACCATGTCTCCTCTTCCTGCTCGTGAATAAAACTAGTCATCATTTGATTTTTTTGTGTACACAGCCAGTCTGCTAACTGGCTGCAACACTTTTAGCCATGCAATGTTCTTCTGTGTCATAAATCAAGGTGTAATTGTAAACAAATTGTATACAGCAGGTAGTGTCGCAGTCACACAGCTCCAATGAATGAATAAATATTATTTTGACATTCTCATCCTGTGTCTTTCTGGCTTTGCCGATTAGCAGTCAGGCCATCCAATCATATCACTTTTCTCATTTGTGGTTTCTGATGCACTTTATGAAGGCTGTATGTGTGGAGCGAGGAAGAGTGAGGCACAGAGTACACAGGAGAGGTAGTAGCAAAGACACCTTTATATTTTCCTTTCATTAAAATTATGAATCCCGTGCATGATTGTTGAATGTGCTTGCAAAAAAAAAAAAAAGTCATTCTTTCATGCTCAAAATATCCAAGCACATACAGAACTGTGGCACAAAACTAAAGCCATAATAAACAAACTGTACTGCATTCAGGGTAGAGAAGAAACTGTAGCTTGAGCCGATGGAGACCGGACAGAGAGAGCTCTCTAAAACCTTGCTGCTGCCTGTGTCCCACCTCCCGGTCAGTTAATGAGCCAGGATAGAAGCCAAGCCAAGCAGGGCTTCAGCCACATGACTGCCTTCCATCAGTTACCTAATGATGTGAGCTCAATGAGAAACACCTGGCAAAGGTGCACTGATAGGTATAAAGGGCTGAGGAGAATTAAATAGCTGAGTTTAAGACGTTTGTGACATATTGCTCCTCCCCCTTTCTGATGTGGTAAATGGCTTGCAATATTTATTTTTCCCTTTAAAATTTGCATGAGTCAAGAATGAGGATTACTCTACTGTATATTTGTATGTTCAATACATTTTCATGGAGGTTTTCATCTGCTTACACTTTCAAAATCCCAAGGCCACAGAAAATTTTCCTTCCATTTTAGCCAGTGAACGGAGCCAGAATTTACAAATATAACGTTTCAAATTCATGCTGTTTCAGGCCGAGGTAAAAAAAAAAATAAATAAATAAAAATACAGGCGGGAGTGCATTCCTCCGTGATGTGGTGATCCTGATCAGAAAGGCCAGTACAGAGAAAGCCAGGGACTGGTGAGGGCAGAATAAGACAGTGGTGATTATGGGCTAGTGTTTCCACAACAGAGCTTCCTTTGTACCATAAGCAGCAGCACTGACTGAAGATGCTGCTTTGGAACTGATCTCAGATCAGCTTTACTTCCAGCGCCACACTGCCTAATTCCAGCCAAGCCTTTGTGTTCTATTTTAACAAACCTGCTGTGACACACACTCCTCTGTAGCCTAACAAAAGACACACACACACACTCTCACAACTTGCCCGGGGGGGGGGGACCAGAGCCCCCCTGAGACACAATGAAGATACATCAAGATTCTCGAAGGGCAACAGGCTGTGGATGTATTTATTTATTTATTTTTTATATCACTAAAGAGGTTACAGTATTGTCCCAATAAGACACATATTGTAAAGAACTACAGTCAGGATGTAACAGAAGGAAAGAAATCATTGTGAAAGACCTTATAGGAGAACTGCCCACGTCTTCATCTTAGAAGCCACTCCACACATCTGCACATGTCTATGTTCAGCTTTTTTCATGTGTCTGATCCAGATTTGCTTTTCTCATATCCTGTTTGTACTGGACAAGTAATTTAGGACAGCACTGGGAAAGACTGATAGATTTATCTCATGCCCAGCTCTTCTCCCTGCGCTGGAGAGAGTCTCACAACACTTAGAAGCACAGAAGCTCACCTCCTCTTTGCGTCAGAGTGTAAAAGGCGTAATGTTTGTGGAAAACAATTTTTAAAGAGCTATAAGATTCATGATTCACTGTCGAATTAGTGCCTAATTACTGTATAAGTGCAGTGTTTATAGTTTTATTTTATTTAGGAAGTATGGTGCTATTCGGGATGCGGCCCGAGCTCCTTTCCTGAGGATTACAAGTGTTGAGGGTAACATCAAAACTATTTAAAGTGCACAGTTTTGGTGGCTACTAAACACTGTGACGTCATCTGCAACACATGGATAGTAAATGCTCACACTGTGTGCAGGGGTTGTAGGGAGTGGCTTCTATTTCATTCGCGGTGGGGTTTAGTCTGTGTCTGTGTGTGTGTGTTCCAGTTAGGGAGGTAGGGGAGCTGTTTTGTTGCATGTTGGAAGATAAGGATGCACCTGCCTTTGTGGGTTAATGGTTGTTTGGACCTTGGTCACTCCTTTGTATTGTAATCACTTGTTTAAACAAAGTGTACCGGGCGGCGTTTGTTATTCTCATACATCCCAGGGCATATTCACATTTACTGTTTATTAAAACACATTCCCATCACCACTCCTGGACACATAACAATTCATCTCTTAACTGCTACTGAGAGCAACGAACAGCATCAGATCAATGACAATTGAAATATCACCAAAGATCTGGTATAATATCACGTTAAAGCCTAAGGCTATGGGTGAACCCCCAAGGTAGGATATCTGGAGAAGATTAACAGATGGACAGATAGATAAATAGATCAAGAAAGAGAGAGCGTGGGGGGGTTGTGTTGGTAAAATGATTATGCAGAGAGTAGCAGGTGTTTCTTGAGCCGTAAGAATGAAAAAAAAATGGGGTCAAGCTCTGGGGGTCTTCACGGCTTTGTAACTGCTTCACGGTCCACGGGGAACTGGAGCTGCTCCATAGTAATGAGCTGTTCTTAGAAGAAATCTGTGCTTCTGTCCTTTTTAAGGAGGTCCAGTTAACTGCCACAGTACAAGAAAATGTCCACTTTTTTATTTTTAATTCATTTTTTTTATTTTGCTGTTGATGTCCACTGATTTCACAGGAGATATGAGTGTGTGTGTGTGTGTGTATGGGTTCTTATCCAACAGCTGTCTCCACCATGGGAAAATGATAACAGATAACAGAGATAACAGAGCATTCACAGCTGAATAATTAATGGTGGCTTTACCTCAAACAAATTTTCAAGTCATTCTAATGTCAGAATGAAATCATGAGAGTTTGGCTAAAGACATGGATCATTCCCATCATCTCCATCATTACTCAGGAGGTCAGGATAGTGGTTTAAATTCAGTCTTTTCTTATATTTAATCTTTGGGTTTTAGATGGAATATTCTGAGTAATGTGCACCACAGTCCAGAGTTACATTTTCTGAAATGTATATCTACTTCATTTTCATTCATTCATTGTCTGTAAGCGCTTATCCAATTCAGAGTCACGGTGGGTCTGGAGCCTACCCGGAATCACTGGGCGCAAGGCAGGAACACACCCTGGAGGGGGTGCCGGTCCTTCACAGGGCGACACACACTCACACTTACGGACACTTTTGAGGCACCAATCCACCTAACCAACGTGTGTTTTTGGACTGTGGGTGGAAACCGGAGCACCCAGGAGGAAACCCACGCGGACACAGGGAGAACACACCACACTCCTCACAGGCAGTCAGCCGGAGGACACCCACGCAGACACAGGGAGAACACACCACACTCCTCACAGACAGTCATCCGGAGGAAACCCACGCAGACACAGGGAGAACACACCACACTCCTCACAGACTGTCACCCGGAGCAGGACTCAAACCCACAACCTCCAGGTCCCTGGAGCTCTGTGCCTGTGACACTACCTGCTGCACCACCATACCGTCCTACATGTACTTCAGTACTTCAATATACCCATAACTTTGTACTTTCCTTTTCAGTATTTGCAAATTACAGCACTTCTACTCGAGTACAGTCGTGAGTAAATAAGACTTTCCTGTTCCATTTTAATTTTATTTTGAAATACTGATATTGATCATTCAGAGTGGTACACACTTCAGCACTGATCACATCACACTCACTCGGGACCTGAGAAGTTATCTGAACTACCTATTTTCTACTTAACTCACCAATATACCCAAGGAACACGTTGACTTATGAATGGCTTTAATCTCTACCCACCTCTGGCCTGACTCTAAGTCCTTTCAGCCCCTGAAAGACACACTTCTATAGTTCCAGCTAAACAGAAACTGTAAGGAGCCTACAGTGTGTGTAAAACCAGGTTAAAGCGGCTACAGAACCTTAGAAAAAAGGGGGGGAGGTCGAGGTATCTACTCACCAGCGGCTGGAAACTGAAGAAAAGCAAAATAACTGAAGTGTGCCTGGGTTGTTAGTCCATAAATAAATTCTGAACCGAGTGAAAGCTGCTGTCGTTCTCCTCAGCTCACTCTGCCTCATTATCCACACACACAGCGTTCAACATCAGCGGAGACCACACCTACCACACACACACACACACGTTAGTGTCCATGTATTGTGGGGACATTACATTGAGAGTAATGCTTCTCCTAAATGTAACTATAACTACTAATAGCCGAAACGTATCCCTCGTCTTAACTCTAATCCTCATCCTCGCCCTGACACTTATCTTGACCCCACACTTAACCATAACCAATGCTTCTCTAAGACCTCAGAAAAACTGTCTTCACTTTTATATTATAATTTACCTTGTGATGACTACCTTGTGCAGGCCCGGATTATTCAATGGATTTTTATGGGCACGTGCCCAAGGGCCCAGGACACTTGGGGGCCCACGTAAGCATTTTAACAAAATATGAAAACTGGCTGTTTTAGGATACATGGACAACTGGCAAACAAGCACGTGTTAATTATTAGGCAATAGTACACGAGAGGGAGTGCTATAACGTGAGATATTGGTGTGTTGTGGTCGTGGGCATGAGGCCGGAAATCAGTAGTGCTAATATCTGACGCTATAGCACGAACTCGAGTGTATTATTACGATAAAATAGGGTGGGGGAACGACGACTACTGACGTGTAGACTGACCAATTAAATGTTTACAGAGAAGGTTATCGACCAATAACGGTAGCTCTACAGTCAGACCGTCCAATCAGAAGATTTTAGGCTACTTCACCACGCCCCCTTCTCACTCAAGCGAACCAAACGGAGTAGGGGAGGGCGGGACTAGTTTGTGAACGAAACTTCTCGAAGTTCCATGTAAGCTTTCGAAAAACAAAATGCCGGACGTTTGTGAAATTCCGCCCGGACATTTTTTTAAGTCTAAAAAAGAGGACATGTCCGGGTAAAAGAGGACGTCTAGTCACCCTAGATAATACCACAGTTTGTTATCGCCGTTTATTATTAGGTTTTAAGATAAAGACAGTGAGAAATATTTGTTTATCAATCTTTCGCGAGGTTTAACCATTATTTAGATCGTTGTGATGTATATATCATACACTAAACGATGCCACGTTCTCTCTGTTTAATTTAAAAGTGAGCAATCTGGAGTATCGCAATTTACTGGGGTTTTATTTTCCGATGTTCTTTTGTTTACAAGTCAGAAAACAGATAACGGTCCACTGCGCCATAACTCTTTACTCTGTTCAAAATAATGCGCGCGAACGGAAAATGTACCGGTTCGCCGTTGTGTGAAAAAGTCCAGGCACGGTCTTGTTAATCGCTTGGCGTCGTTGCTAGGTTACATGTATTTTGCGGAGTGATATCTGAAGTGCTTCGGTCTGAGTGCAATATTGTAATCGTGTAATATTGACACTCCTGGAACGTCTCTCAGCCAATCACATTGCAGGTTCGGAACTAGTAAATAAAGCACTATGATTGGTGACAATAGGCCCTCTCATTGGTCGTCAGTTATTTAGCCAATCGACAACCAGAGTTAGTTGTCCATCATTTAATGCTGCAACCAAACGAGGTAAAATCCTAGTCCCTCCTAGAAAATCTTACTTTAATAACCTGCGTTATCTCTGAGAGAAAGTAGAAAGTCTTGCGGTTACAGTTAACAGGGAATGTTCCACAAAAATACCCACATCTCTAAAAACATAGCTACTTGGAGGCAACTACACATTTTTGCCCATGGGCCTATAATTTGATGATCCGGGTGTCAGCTTGTGGTCCTCTTACAACGTGTGACGTGACTTTGGTCCCAGAAACACACACACACACATTTTGTATAGGAGTACGCGGGTTCACTTCAAACGGAGCGCTGGGGAGATTGATTCTTTGAGCCGATTCTTTTGAGCGATGCAATTCGATTCACGGTAAACTCTACCCTGTCTTTCTCATTTTTGACAAAAGAATATAACAATGTTCAAATGATTTCGGAGTCTATTCATATGTTTGGTTGGATGTTTTTAATATTTATCTCCTTTAATCTTCTATTTACTTGTTTCTTAATGGATTTTTTATTGCTCCTAATTATCCTGTAGCACTTAGAGATTTCTTTGAAATGTAAAGTGCATTACAAATAAAATGTATTATTATTATTTAGTATTTAGACTTTTTCACACAGGCATCATATATTTCTAAAGCTGCACATTTTTTATTACACATTCACAAACCTGAGCTCAAAATATTAATGACCCATATTTGATCCCATAGAAACAACAGGTTAAAATGGCTAAATGTAATGAGATTTAAAATGTTTAAAATTGTTTATTGTTATTAAAATTGTTTACTACAATGTAGAATTGTTGAGTGCTGTGTGCTGACGATGAAGAGGCATCTTTGTCTTCTCAGTCAATCCTGAAACTCGTAATCTCTTAAAGTTTTACAGTGATAATAAGAGCTGTTATTTACCCTGCCATGAACTATTTACATTTATCGTGTAATTGTGACACATTTTAGCCGGTCTAAATGAATATATTTAATATTTACAAGCACATTAGACAGTTTTTTAATTATTCCAAGATTATGTCATGTTTTTCTCCACACACACAGTTTATTACAATAGAAATGACAAGCAGATGCTAACTGAACAATCAGTAAAATATTTTTTAAGACATACAGAAAGACATACCTACATTGCTTTGAGATGGTCATACACTCCATCATTTATTTCTGTTCTGTTCTTTGAGGGTCGTAGTTGTGGAGCACTGGAGGTGGCACAAACTACCCCATTTATTGAACTGCCCCCAAAATGTTTTGTTTACAGAACCTGGGGATCTTGGTAATAGCTACATTGTGAACGCTGTTGTGAACACACACAACACAGCAGACACAACACATGTTTATTATAGACACATGCAAAAGTATGCAAAACAGCTAGACACTTTAGCCTCCACTAGTGCCTTTTCATAAACAAAACAAAGTGAGAAAGTTTTTATGAGGAAAATTTGTGTCTGCATTGGCCAAGGGATGTGTGCAATATTTCCATCCACACACCACACTCCTCACAGACAGTCTCCCGGAGGAAACCCACTCAGACACAGAGAGAACACACCACACTCCTCACAGACAGTCACCCGGAAGAAACCCACGCGAACACAGGGAGAACACACCACACTCCTCACAGACAGTCACCCGGAGGAAACCCACGCAGACACAGAGAGAACACACCACACACCTCACAGACAGTCACCCGGCGGAAACCCACTCAGACACAGAGAGAACACACCACACTCCTCACAGACAGTCACCCGGAAGAAACCCACGCGAACACAGGGAGAACACACCACACTCCTCACAGACAGTCACCCGGAGGAAACCCACGCAGACACAGGGAGAACACACCACACTCCTCACAGACAGTCACCCGGCGGAAACCCACGCAGACACAGGGAGAACACACCACACTCCTCACAGACAGTCACCCGGAGGAAACCCACTCAGACACAGAGAGAACACACCACACTCCTCACAGACAGTCACCCGGAAGAAACCCACGCGAACACAGGGAGAACACACCACACTCCTCACAGACAGTCACCCGGAGGAAACCCATGCAGACACAATGAGAACATACCACACTCCTCACAGACAGTCACCCGGAGGAAACCCACGCAGACACAGAGAGAACACACCAGACTTCCTCACAGACAGTCACCCGGAGGAAACCCATGCAGACACAGAGAGAACACACCACACTCCTCACAGACAGTCACCCGGAGTGGGAATCAAGCAAGTGTTCAATGGTATTTTATTAAATAAAAATAATATCTGAGATGCCTAGAAATTATTTTATACATCTTCAAATGTGAAAAGGGTGAGATTTCCCATAATATCAGGGAAATAAAAACAGTTTTAAATATTTTTAGATTCTTCTGTTGGTCCCTTTATCATGGCACAGTGTTAAAAGCTGCTGGGTTTGTTGAGACAGCCTTGATCTTGCATTGACAAGTCCTGATTTTTCTGTATATCACCAACTCATAGTGTTAAAGATATGACTGTAACCTGTTTGAACAGTTTGAAGAAGAAATACAAAAGAAGGAGGGATGATGGAGACTGTGCTGTGCCATGACCTGATCCACTTTATCAGCAGAGTCACATGCACCAGCACTAACACATTTCTCCTGGAGCCTCCTGACCTTATTTCTCACTGCTAATCAGCTACCCAGACAGTTTGGGTTCATCATATTAGTGTCTGAGTGTTTCATTTGTTCATTGTGATGTCTCTGTGGTCACTTGTTTTTATCTTTAAAAAAAAACAACGACACACACGCAAGTTTCAAAACATAGCCTTTAGCTTTAGCTTCAGGGACTAAATAGCAGATACACTAGAGGTAAACGGCAATATAGTCTCAGTTCCCCTGAGTATTCAGCCCCATCATCCATTAGCATCTCTTCCTCAAACCCGTGTTAATGACAAGAGCAAACACTCACTTAACATAATCACGTCTGAGGGGCATTTTCCATCAGAGATCCAAACACAGAGGGAAATATAATCATTTCATACTCTGAGAAATCTCTAAAGGGAATTTCCAAGGGGAGAAAAGACTCCTGGCCAAATATCATTATTATTCACACAGATCCACAGAGGCACAGAAAACCCATCAAGACTGATATTGACAGTGGAGATAAAGCCTGATCGGAACTGGGGCATTGGGACATGGAGCAGAGTTCAAGGATACGGATTCGTACACTTAGCGTTTCTTTTGTCTGGTGAAATATAGGGACTTTGATTTGTTTAAATTAAAGTATATATTGAGAGAAAAGGAATATCTCAGCACATGACCCACATCTTCATCGATCCGCTGCAAATCAACGATTACAACGGTTTGTTTTATGAAAAAGATGTTAATGGATATTGTGGTGATTGAGGTATAACATAAATCCCAATGTACTACTAACACATTTATTATGTTTCTTCTAAATAAACCCCTAATCTCAGAGTCTCTTGGGAGTTTTTATCCCAAGTTTTAATTGCTCTCAGTTTTCAGTCACTACAATCACTTAATGCTACCAAACTGTTAAAGAAAGGCAGGATTATTGGATAAAGGCAGGGCAAAGTTCCCCCAAAACTTGGGGAGAGCCACTAGTTCTTTTCAAACCGCTGCTAACACAATGTCACAGAGCTCCACACACTTTGAGGAGAATATTAACTGCCAAGATCTGTTATGGAAGAGAAGAGAGAGTGAGTCCAGTTATGATCTCTTGTTTCAGATGGATGTTGCATCACTGAGGACCGCTCCAGGTGACTGTCTGTGAGGAGTGTGGTGTGTTCTCTCTGTGTCTGTGTGGGTTTCCTCCGGGTGACTGTCTGTGAGGAGTGTGGTGTGTTCTCCCTGTGTCTGCGTGGGTTTCCTCCGGGTGACTGTCTGTGAGGAGTGTGGTGTGTTCTCTCTGTGTCTGTGTGGGTTTCCTCCGGGTGACTGTCTGTGAGGATTGTGGTGTGTTCTCCCTGTGTCTGCATGGGTTTCCTCCCACAGTCCAAAAACACACGTTGGTAGGTGGATTGGCGACTCAAAAGTGTCCGTAGGTGTGAGTGTGTGTTGCCCTGTGAAGGACTGGCGCCCCCTCCAGGGTGTATTCCTGCCTTGCGCCCAATGATTCCAGGTAGGCTCTGGACCCACCGCGACCCTGAACTGGATAAGGGTTACAGATAATGAATGAATATACGGTAAAACAATTTGGCAACATTATACATAAGATTTATATTTATGAACATGATTACTGGAATATTTGTATTAGTCAGTATTATTAGTTACGTTAATGAACTCTAATTAATATGTAACCTATTCCTAAGTCTTAATCACAACCTCATACTCAATAGGGAGACAATGACAGGGCTTTGTATCTGAGCGACCTGGTCGTAGCCCTTTCTATTTTTAATGGGAGTAAACAGAGGAGAGCTTTTCTTGCTCTGAAGTGGAGATAAGGTCTTTAGAAGTCTTCTCTTTGTAGCTTTCTCTCTGTGTGGCTTTCCTGGCAGTTCATGGCTCCAAAACCACAGTCACTCTGAGGAATGTATGGGATAGAGAGTTTGGTTCAGGCTCCAGTGTGTTTTTCTGCAGGCTGTAAAAGAGGCTGAAAGGCCTACCCCCAGTTCCACTGGATTTAAAGTTAAATGACATGGTTTTGAAGTTGGTAAGATGCATAGTTCCATATCTTGGACAACACATTACTCGTTGATTTTGGTGATATGTGGATATTATTGCATTTATAAACTGTATCATTCACTTTCTAGTGCATTTATGACAACTAAGCTCCATTTTGACTTTACTGTAGTTGTGATGTTTCGCTGACAAATATGCACCAATCAGCCGCAACGTTTAAACCACTAACAAGTGTCATGAATAACTTGATGATCTTGATACATTGTAACCTGGGTGATATATATATGAATGGGTCAGATCAGGGAGTTTCTGTTATACAGTGGTTAGTACCTACCAAATAGGTCCAAGGAAGGACATGGCAAGATGTACATGGATGCATAAGGTTCACTCACACATGTGGAGAGTGAAGTCTTGACTTTCAGGTCTGATTCCACATGCTGAAAGGGTTAATGCTGAAATGTTTCAGAACACGTATGGGGCTGTGTAGCCTCAGACCAATCAAAGTGCCCTCGCTGACCCTTGGGCATGGGAGCATCAAAGGTGGAATGGGTCCTGGTTCGATGAATCAGGTTTACCCAGGGAAGAGCAGCAACTATGAAGCACAATGGGAAAAAGGCAAGCGGTCAGAAGCAGTGTGATGTTCTGAGCAGTGTTCTGATGTGCCACCCAAGACTTCGCAGGATGGCTTCGGAGGTCTTGTGGAGTTTCAGTGGATATTAGCTGTTTTGGGCACAATATTAGGCAGTACAATGTAATGTTATTTCTGATCAATCTGTATACTGTAGGTGCAGTTGTCCAACTGCTTGCCCTGCCATCAGCGATCACCAGTTTAATCCCGGGTAATACCTCAGGCATATAAAGATGGGACTCCAACAGAGCACAGTTTACCTCGCTCTAATACCTTTTCTAAACAAAATAACTCTGGTCCTGGAACCAGTTCCTTTCAGGGTTCTTGTAAATTGGCTGCTATCCACCAGTTTTGATGGGCACCAAGAATACATTGTGTCACTGTGGCTGAATTTAGCACCAGAGCCAGAAATAAAAATCAAGATAGATTCAGGAAAGAGTCATAGTTAATCCACTGTCTTCAGCATTAAATCTGAGTGAGATATGACATACCTTTGGAAATGTTACCATGGAGCTCACGAACAGCAGAGAAAAGTAGAACACCGATCACATTTTATTCTCTATTATTTATTTATATAGCACTCTGTGAATGACCAAGTTCAGCTCCACTGGACGTGACATTGCTTTATTTGAGGCTCTGAGCTCTTTCTGGAGCTTCTTTAGCTTGACACACCCATGGTCATGGTTCACGCTGAAAGACCTACTATTATTTGGTTACAGCTGGGAACAACATTTTCTGGTTCCAATTTATGTTCTTAGAAACAAGCAGAATGGTTCCAAAATAAGTTTTTGAACAGGAACCAAACCGACTCAGTGCCACCCCCACAGTGGGAACACATTGGCTGATGTGACAGATCTGGCCAATTTACATTCCCCAGCGTGTTGAGCTGTCCAGTGATGTTGTGTTTCCAACAGCTTGTAAAGAGGTGGTAGCTGGCTTCACGTGTCTTGGAAGAAGCCTGTGCGTGTTTGGTTCTTCCAGGTTGGTGGCTTTGTGTGCGGTTGGTGGAGTCCTGGCTCACCGGAGGTGACCAAGAATTGGGGAGAAAATTGGACTATATACAGTAGTTAAAATAATATTATCCATATCACTTACATAAATGTGCTACAAAAGGTTATTTTAGCAATGCCACTACCACTTTTAGTTCCATAAAGAACCATTTTTGCTGATGTTTTAAAATGGGTAAAGAAACTTAAGTGATGGATTTTTAAACCTATAAAAGGTTCCTCACACATTTCACAAGAAAAACAATGGTGTGCAGCACCTGAAACTACGGATATTGGAAGCCTGTGCTAGCATTTCTCCTGCGGTGTTGCTATCAGCTATCAGACATCTTATAAGTGGTTAGAAACTTGTAAATAACTCATGAAAGAATAAAGTTACGTTAAAATCAAGCACACCATTGTTTTTCTTGTGAAATTCCCAATAGGTTTGATGTGTCACATGACCCTCTTCCAATTGAAAAAACAAAAGTTGGATCCAAAATGGCCGACTTCAAAATGGCCACCATGGTCACCACCCATCTTGAAAAGTTTCCCCCCTCCCATATACTAATGTGCCACAAACAGGAAGTTAATATCACCAACCATTCCCATTTTATTAAGGTGTATCCATATAAATGACCCACCCTGTATAGTGTTTTAAAACATAAACAATAAATCTTCAGCCCGTACGTGAATACTAAGGTGTAGTGAAGCTTGAACTTTTCATGGTTATGATGCTACAACAATGAACACAATGATATATGACTGCTTTTTGTCATGGCTCCATCTGTTCCCCATGAAGTGATGCAAAATAGAACATGAGGAAAATGAGTAAACCTTGTGCTTTTTTTGGTCGTTGAGAAGTAAACAGATCCCTGTGGCTGAAAGAGCAGATGAAGTTTATTTGTTTCAGCTTTGACTTCGTTACAAATGAGGCACAGAGTCAGATTAGGGGTCACTTACATGCTTCAGCCTTAAAAGCACAGCGTTAAAAATGTAGAAATGTGTTTTTGGAACATAAATCATACTTTATACGTTATATGTGCAGGTACTGGGGAGAAAAACGTAAGATAAAATGCAGAATAGTAACTTTTTAAAGACCTAACTGGAGGCCAAACATCTCCTGGTGGAATACTCAAGGTCAGGAAAACGGTGGATATCGTCCAAGCCGACATGCTCACGTGCGCTCCCCTGAGACAACACAAACTTTACTCCCCCCACAAACTTTCCACAGCAATATGACTTTCTAAGAATAGCCAAAGAAGATTCCAGAACGAAGCTGTGTATAAGTCCTTAAGCTTAAAAATAACAGCATGTTACGATGAGAGGGCCTCCAGACTCTCAGTGATGGAGGTTCACGTGATCATCCATCTTCTGCTATCTGTGTGTATACACTACTGGAGGCTGAGCAGTGATAATAATAATAACCTCTCCAGCACAGACTCACGTCTGTCTAGTCACCTGGAGAGAGTAGAGAAAGCACTCCAGGAATTATGGGTGTGAGGCGGACTAGGACGGTGCCTGCTAGGGAAAAGCTATTAGGCTGAAGTCCTGTAATTCATGTAAAGTCATGCATTGAACATCACTGCTGGTCTGGCATGTTTTCAGTGTGTTATAGGATGGCTGGAGATTGGAGCTTCCACGTTAGTGCTGCTCTGGCTCAACGCCACCGTGAAGTCATCCGTAAATGTCCATGAAATGATCTCTTTTGTCCATCTGTTTCGTGTTCTTACTTTGTGTGAATAATCTGCGGTGGTGGAGTGATGGTGAAAGGGTCTAAAACATATGTATATTTTGCTGTACACAGTAAAGGAGTTTGGTGTGTTCTCCCTGTATCGGCGTGGGTTTCCTCCGGGTGACTGTCTGTGAGGAGTGTGGTGTGTTCTCCCTGTGTCTGCGTGGGTTTCCTATGGGTGACTGTGAGGATTGTGGTGTGTTCTCCCTGTGTCTGCGTGGGTTTCCTCCAGGTGACTGTCTGTGAGGAGTGTGGTGTGTTCTCCCTGTGTCTGTGTGGGTTTCCTCTGGGTGACTGTCTGTGAGGATTGTGGTGTGTTCTCCCTGTATTGGCATGGGTTTCCTCCGGGTGACTGTCTGTGAGGAGTGTGGTGTGTTCTCCCTGTGTCTGCGTGGGTTTCCTCCGGGTGACTGTCTGTGAGGAATGTGGTGTGTTCTCCCTGTGTCTGCATTGGTTTGCTCCGGGTGACTGTCTGTGAGGAGTGTGGTGTGTTCTCTCTGTGTCTGCGTGGGTTTCCTCCAGGTGACTGTCTGTGAGGAATGTGGTGTGTTCTCCCTCTGTCTGCAATGGTTTGCTCCGGGTGACTGTCTGTGAGGAGTGTGGTGTGTTCTCCCTGTGTCTGCGTAGGTTTCCTCTGGGTGACTGTCTGTGAGGATTGTGGTGTGTTCTCCCTGTATTGGCATGGGTTTCCTCCGGGTGCTCCGGTTTCCTCCCATGCTCCAAAAACACATAATTGGTGACTCAAAAGTGTCCATAGGAGTGAGTATACGAGTGAATGTCTGAATGTGTCGCCCTGTGAAGGACTGGCGCCCCCTCCAGGGTGTGTTTCTGCCTTGCGCACAGGGATTCCGGGTAGGCTCCGGACCCACCGCGACCCTGAACTAGATAAGCAGTTACAGATAATGAATGGATGTACACAGTAGAGGACAGTTTGTGAAGACATGAATGACTCAGAAATACAGTATATAAACATTTTAATTCCCAAATGTGGCAAATACAGTCAGCCCTTTTATGCCAGTGGACAGATATTTGCTCGCTGTCTGGGCAGTCCAACCTACACCTAACAAAAATGCACCAATGGATGTTTATAGGTTTTGTGAGGACCAGCTAAATGTCCTCAGATATCCTCTATCTACAAATGTTCATGTTTTCCTGTCATTATGGTGATATTTGTTCTTCACAATGTGCTAAAAGCAAAAGCTAACACTCTTTACCTTTTTGAAATGTGCTGCTGTCTCATCTTTTGTCTTACCTCCACTGTGTTTGTGAACAGCAGACTGTTAGCCTCTGGCTAGTTAGCCTCTGTAAATAGAGGTGCTCAGTAAAACAGTTATTGTGGTCCCTGCGGACACAATTTTATGCATTCTAGCTCTGGAACCACAGATGTTCTGAACTAGGAGCAGGACGTTTATTTGATGCCTCAGGTAAAGAGTTATATGGGGAAACAATGCTGCAGAACCCCCCACTAGCAGAAACATAATCTAAGTACACTGATTCTTACTCAGGCCTGGGAACATCCTACAGTGCTCTTTTCTGTTAGAGAAGCCTTTTTGATTCTGGGTGTAGCTCTAGGACCTACAGTGTGTATAAGATTATAATCCAAACTGCATTAAAATTTTGTCAAGTTCTGGGTCCTAACAATGTGTTAAAATACTACAGGGATCTAACCTCACAGCAACATTTTTATGGCAATACTTTAGAGACAAATTTTTAGAAACTTTTGAAAAGAAAAACACCCTTATACTGAAACTTCAAATCTTGAGATTGAACTTAGAGATATTCTAAAATGTGTTCAAAATTAAAATAAGAGTAGGATTTTTTTTTCAGTTCAAACTAAATTTTTCATTTTTATATTTTTTGATAATTGAAGGCTTATATTTTTCGGTTGAGGATTTTATGTTTTCTGATTCCGATCTTATTTTTTTCGCTTACAGATATTTTGTTCAAAATCAGATCCTTGTTTTTCAGTTTCAGACTTTTGGCCCTATTTTGCCGTGGGAGGCGGGACATCAGCGGAGAGGGACGTGGTGTAATGACTGACAGCCTCACAATGAAGGAGGAGGACCTTCCTCACTGCTGACTATGAGAAATATCACTGAACACTCACGTTATACACAATATTCGGTGCGAAACTCTGACTTTAGTGACAAAGTCCTGTAAAGCTCTTTTAGACAACATTTGGTGCCAATCACAAGCGATAAACTCTACCAGAGTGTGTAGTTTCCCACCATCTTTTTGCTGGTGATGGAGTCTGAACAGAACTGTTCAAAACATGACTGGTCAGTTTCAGAAGTTGTTCCTTTAAATGATAATAATCCACAGCTTACTTTAACCACACTGCCCTACACCCCAGATTACACAGCAGTGAGAATGGAGCAAACAGAAACACTTATTTCTCCATTTCTCTTATTTCTGCTCTCTCATTGTTCCTAAGTTTTCTTAATTCTCTCTCTTAACTGTGTCCGTTTTTCCCAGTGTGACTCCATTTTAGTGCTCTCACATTAAAGCAGGTCAAGTGAAGAGACTGGATATACTCAGACTAGAGTATACGTCAGAAGATGAAGCAGATTAAAACGATTTGTTTTACCCCATATTTTCTGATTGAGGCAGCCTACAAAAACTAACCCAAACTTTACATGGTGCATGTTTCTGCAAAAATAAATACATAAATAAAATAAAAAATAAAACACATATTGGGATATGAGTCACAGCCACACCCCGGCCTCACACTCCCTCATGATATAGTCACATATACAGGGGACTACAATTCGTGACACAGTCGCATATTTTCAACATTTTATGCGACAATATCACGATCATAAGTGAATGGGTAATTACCATAGAAACCGTCATATCCGTGCGCCGTGTTATGCGACAGTAACACGACAACTCTTCCTCATTATGACGTCATTGCCACCCGTTAATACCACTGTCTTATATTTATTTACGGAAAATATAACGTTAATAATTCATTATTTGCTAAAATATCGACGCAATAATGGCTAGAGAATTGTCCTTTTCAGTATTAACCTTTTGAAAATTTGTCAAAATAACGTTAAGTGAAAGAAATGTTGTTAGCGTTAAAGCTAAAGTAGGACACCAATAATAAACATTGTTTAGGAGAAATATTATAAAAAATGGGCGGCACGGTGGCGCAGCAGGTAGTGTCGCAGTCACACAGCTCCAGGAACCTGGAGGTTGTGGGTTCGATTCCCGCTCCGGGTGACTGTCTGTGAGGAGTTGGTGTGTTCTCCCCGTGTCCGCGTGGGTTTCCTCCGGGTGCTCCGGTTTCCTCCCACAGTCCAAAAACACACGTTGCAGGTGGATTGGTGACTCGAAAGTGTCCGTAGGTGTGAGTGTGTGAGTGAATGTGTGTGTGTCTGTGTTGCCCTGTGAAGGACTGGCGTCCCCTCCAGGGTGTATTCCCGCCTTGCGCCCGATGATTCCAGGTAGGCTCTGGACCCCCCGCGACCCTAAAAATTGGATAAGCGGTTACAGATAATGGATGGATGGATTATAAAAAATACTTTGTTTTTGTTGTAATAAAAGCCTATGTGTAATTCACATTATGCCTTTTTCTATGTTATGAGTGATGACGCCTTAATGAGGAAGAGTTTTCCTGTTGCTGTCGCATAGTGTTTCTATGGTAACTACCCGATCACTTATGATTGCGATATTGTCGTATAAAATGTCACAAATATGCGACTATGCCACGAATTACAGTCCCCTACATATGTGTGAACAAACAGTAATTTGGACTTGGTTTATGACAGAACCAGCAGAGCCCTTATCCCCCGCCTCCTAACAGTGGATACACCTCGGCCCAGGTCAGTCACCATAACAACAACAACACCACCAACATAGCCCCCGAGAGAGTCCAAGGGGGAGTCGCTGGCAGCTCCAGCTTCCCTGAATTTCCCATAACAGGAACACAGTGTTGTAGATTTAATTTATTTGATTTAATTTCGTTAGGTGGGAGGCCATATTTAACAGTTTGAGCAGCTTAAACGTCTCTTTCTGTGCCAAAGAGCCCCACAGCGCCATCTAGTGCGCAGACGTCTTCAATTCTCATTCAAATCAGTGTCAGAGGCTTAGCTCTTCCTGATTCGACACAAAAGGCAGCAACTGATGGCTGAGTACGATCTGTCGGCTGGAGCCACGCTCCTCAGCTCGGCACTGACGAATCTTTGGGGTGATCCTTCTTTCAGTGCACTTCACACTTGCAGATGGCGGCTGTGGACTAATGTGAACAAGGGCTTTGTGCAATTGTCTGATTATTGGAGGCCAACAGAACGTGATTTTTGGGGAGACGCTTGTGGAAAGGGGATTACATTCTTCAAGATACTGAATATCATTAGAAATTATGATGTTGGACCTTTGCTGAGGAAATTTAAAAATCTGGTCTTTTACATTTCCATAAGACTGCGATGTCATTCAGCCACAAGTGCATTATGGTTCTTTTCCACTGCAAGGTCCTACTTGACTTAGCTTTACTCTTTTTTTTTTTGTTTGTTTGTTTCTTAAAGGCTAAGCATCACTTAATGGACCTCCATGAATATTCCACATTATTGTAGTTACTGACAGATATAAGTATGAATAAAAATGAAAATAGCAGCTTAATTTGCTTTAAAACTGACAATTTTATTAAATTGACGGAAAAACCCGAGCTCGCTACGGAAATTCTCGAACGCGACCGTGACGTCACTGGTGGACAACAGCTGAACAACGCCGCGGTAAAACACCGTTATGACTGACTGTTATGACAGTATCTAGCTAAATAACCAACATTATTCATGACAATAGCCTAGCAATAAGCTAAACTCAAATGTAGAGGTACCGTTATTCTTGTAAATGTGATCGAAGTCGAACTCGAATTCCTCCGACACTATAAACCTCCGTAATGCAGCTACGTAGCCGAGTATAATCTGAGACACCGAGTTTAGCGAGTCAAGCTAACGTTAACTAACACCAACTAAAACAGGCGATCCACCATCTACGTCACAGGCAAGACGCCTATCAGAGTTTCCCAACATGGTTGGGGGGGCAACGGTCTTTTAAACCTTATTTCCTGATTTTTTAAGAAATAACATGTTTCTGACTCTCAATAAACACAAGTTAGGAACTCAAACTCCACTGTATTTATTTGTTTGACACTTTCATAGAGTTGGTGCCTGGCCTTTAAGCTAATTTGATCCTTGGTAGCTTGCAGACTATTGATTGGTCAGAGACTTAATGCAGACATCCAGCACAAACTCTCCATCTGTAAAATCTCCAGCTGCAGCAGAGATCACATTTCTTTTTATCTGATTCACAACGACAGCTTGTAAAATTACACCATGGTCCTTTGAAGAGGTTCAAACGCTCGTGGGATCGTTGGCTGATGAAAGAATCCAGCGAGAGCTCTTCCAAAGCCCGCTGTTCCCGTTAGAGGCAGGGTTTTGTGACGTCATGGGTTACGATTTGTGGTAAGGGAAAAGTGATGAAGTAACAGATCCCAGAAAGCGCGCAGAGCCGAGCCGAGCAGGTACCGTGCAGTGGAAAAGCGTCCTTAGTGAGGTCAGGTGCTGATGATGGATAAGTTCTGGACACACCACTCCAACTCATCCCAAAGGTACCGAATAGAGCCCCATCACGTCAGAGTTCCACTGCTCAACTTTTAAACAAACCACTAAAGTCATCTACAGACAGAAACTACCCAACAAGATAAAATACTTCAGGTATTTATTTACAGTTGTAAATACACATTTATGTAAAACAGAAGCAATAAAATAACTGATTTTTACAGACAATTATTTAAATTATATCAAAGAGAATTTCTCCCAAATCACTGCCAAACACTGTTCGAACCATAAGCGATGTGTTCCTGTCCAAACACATGGAACATATACAGCACACATTGTACATATATATTGCTCTACATACTTTGTTAGCTCCCTTTGACTCTGTCCTTTAATGGTCAGGACCCCCACAGAGCAGGTCATACTCCGAACTGCAGTGACACTAACGTGGTGGTGGTGTGTTAGTGTGTGTTGTGCTGGTGTAGAGTGGATCAGACACAGCAGTGCTGCTGGAGTTTTTAAACCCCTCAGTGTCTGGACTGAGAACAGTCCACCGACCAAAAACATCCAGCCGACAGCGTCCTGTGTCACTGATGAAGGACTAGAGGACGAGCGACACACACTGTGCAGCGACAGATGAGCTACTGTCTCTGACTCTACATCTACAAGGTGGACCAACGAGGGAGGAGTGTCTCACAGAGTGGACAGAGAGTGGACACAGGGTTTAAAAACTCCAGCAGCTTCTGCTGTGTCTGATCCACTCTACACCAGCACAACACACACTAACACACCACCACCACGTCAGTGTCACTGCAGCGCTGAGAATGATCCACCACCACATCACACCTGCTCTGTGGGGGGTCCTGAACATTGAACAGGTGCTAACAAAGTATGCAGAGCAACAGGTGAATTGCAGTCTGGAACTGTAGAAGAACAAATAGCTGCTGTGAGGTCAGTGATAAATGGTTGGGTATGAATTTCAAAGGCATCCACAATAACTCAGTACTGCCACCTGCTGTTTACCTCCAGCAACTCCCTGAATGTTTACAACCCAGCAGGTCGTCTGAAGAGTCCAAGAGGAGTTTTCTTATTAAACAACCAGAGGATGATAATGGACAGAACTCCTTTGTTTTTAAATGGTGCAAAAGTAACATTTAAAATCATATTAAAAAAAAAAAAAAACATCAAAGAACAAGTTAAATAACTTAAAGAACAATGGGTTTAAAAACAAAAACAACCGTCTCCCTGCTCCACAATCAGGTCACTGTCCAGGAGTTTCCACTCACACACTGGTCTCTGCGTACACAGTGGGGCTGGAGCCCTGCTCAGACGCTCCGGACTCAGGGGGTTGGGGCGGTTGTGGAGTTAGTTTGGTTGGTGGTGCTTTCTCTGCCGCTCGAGGCTTGTGGCTGACCTCCTCCAGCAACAGAACATTAGCATTCCTCCAGTGTCGGTATTTAGTGGCGTCCAAAGCTGTATCAGCCAGAACCTGCTCTATGGCCAACAGGTCAGCTTCTTTGGCCTGGAACACAACACAACACACACTGTTTTATTTTGTTGTAAAGCCACTGGTTGGCAATACTGCCCCCTGCTGTCTGCCTCATATTAAGACTTTAAAATGCTACTTTTATATATGTATCTATGCCTATGTAGTTGATTCATTTTCTTAGAAGATAAAGCAGCCACAGATTCTGAAATTCTCAGTCGCTTTGGACGTCCACGAAGAGCAAGTGATTCACCTTGTGCTCCTCCAGTCCTACCTTTAAAGTGCTGTTGAGGGCCCTGACCAGGTGTAATTTCTCGTTGATGATGTCGTTTTTGCAGCGTCTGATGAAGGAGGACCTGTAATCTCGCTTGGATAAAGGCTGAAGAGATCCACAGGGCGTGAGGCTAGCGTTTTTCAGGTCCAGATACAGCATCTCCAGCTCATCAGACGGAGGTCCTGGAGGAAGTATAACACAGTTGGGGCATCTTCTAAATTCATTACATAGAGAGAGATTTATTTTTAGCCTTAATTTTACTCTGTTAAATATTCAGAGGGAAAAATGTTTATATACAACCAGCTAGAGTTGTTGTATAAAGAGTTTGTAAGATTTTAAAATTAATTAAAAGTTTTACAGAGCTTCTGATCATAAAAACAAACGTTTAGACAAATCGTCACTGTATTCATAGTCAGTGTCTATTTTTTTACTCTTGATACAATTGAAACATCCAAGCAACTCAGTCAAGACTTCAGAAAACTAAATGTTGGACCTCCAAACATCTGATTCCACATCATGAGACGTTTACAAACAACCAAAGGTTCTCCAAACAACTGCACAAACAATTTTACACAAATGAAGGAAGTGTGGTACGGCACAAACACGGTTTGGTGGGTCTTCCAACAGGACAATGATCCTAAGCACTCCTCCAAAGTTAAGTCAGAATAGCTTAAGGACAACAAAGAGAATATACTTGAATGGCCATCACAAGGTCCTGACCAGGACTTCAGAGATAATTTTTGGAGAAAACACGTTCAAGCAAAGAGTCCAACAAACTTGGCTGGACAAGTCACCCGGAGGAAACCCACGCAGACACAGAGAGAACACACCACCCTCCTCACAGACAGTCACCCGGAGGAAACCCACGCAGACACAGAGAGAACACACCACACTCCTCACAGACAGTCACCCGGAGGAAACCCACGCAGACACAGGGAGAACACACCACACTCCTCACAGACAGTCACCCGGAGGAAACCCACACAGACACAGGGAGAACACACCGCACTCCTCACAGACAGTCACCCGGAGGAAACCCACACAGACACAGGGAGAACACACCGCACTCCTCACAGACAGTCACCCGGAGGAAACCCACACTCCTCGCAGACAGTCACCTGGAGGAAACCCATGCAGACACAGGGAGAACACACCACACTCCTCACAGACAGTCACCCGGAGCAGGAATTGAACCCACAACCTCCAGGGCCCCGGAGCTGTCTGACTGCGACACCACCTGCCGCACTTGAATATAAAATGCAAACCCTAAACACAAAATGTAAGGTTACATAAAATATGTGGAGCTGTGAAAAACTTAGCTTGAAAGCCTTAAGCCCAGCTCTATGTGCAAAACTTTGCCTCAGCTGTACGTCTTCACATGAGCAAAATCATCTCATTTAAAACAATCCCACAATGAGAAATATTATAAAAGTCAGCAACACTTCACAAGTACAAGACCAGAGTTCATTCATGTGCATTTAAGAGAGCCAAAGGCAGGGGGTGCTGTGGGAGCTCACTGACTATTGATGTCACACTCTGAAAATGGTTAAGGAATAAAGCACAAGCCCAGTTGCTCGCTGCAGTTGAGTGTTTACTGCATAGTTTGGGTTAAAGGGAGATGAAGGAAGCTGAAAATTCAATGACCCTTCACTGTACGCTGGAAAATCATCTGCTGTGGTGCGCTAAACCATATGTGCCTGTTAGTAGGTCAACGATGCTTCTAAACTGTGTAGACCGGTCTTAGCTTATTTACGAACATTTCTGTTCCTCCAGCAGCAGTCACTATTAAAAATTTGCTGTTTCTCAGAAACGTGTTTTTATTGTCAAAAGGTGTCAGTGTGAACTGTCGGGCTGTGCTGAGCTGAACTGCACAACGACGAAAACCCTTCACTTCAAGCAGCACCCCCCTACACCCAGTAATACAGTACATCTTTTTAATATTTTGAGACAGTATGAAAAATGTGGATACCACCCATCCTAAAGGCTATCTGAATAAGACAACAATTAAGCACAGACACAATAATTAATTAATAATAGAAACAAGAATAAGAATGTTTTACTTAAGGTTACTTCCTGTTTTTTATTATTACTTAATGATTGATAGTGACATTACCTTACAATTTATTAAGATTTATTCTTAAACCTTAGTCTTAAGTAAATTAATGTACCCCCACTGTAAAGTGTTACCGAAAAATCAACTAGATTTAAAACTATTTCACTTCCCAACACGTGACAGTACGGAGTTGACCATGTGAATATTATGAATGTTCTAAAAAAAGAACATTAAAGACATAAAGGAAACTATCACACCTTTTAAAACAACGTGCTTCCTTTTCTGACTCAAAAAAACAACCGCAGCTCATCACAACACCCTCTTTCCATGAGCTTATCTTTCAGATCGGAGAAGCTAAAGTTCTCAGTCCTAATACCTCTATGAATGTGGCCCGTGTTCAATGGCTAGAACCCATACGTTTGGTTGGCGCTGCAGTGACACTGACGTGGTGGTGGTGGTGGTGTTATTATGTGACGTGCTCATACGAGTGGATCAGACACAGCAGTGCTGCTGGAGTTCTTAAACCCCTCAGTGTCTGGACTGAGAACAGTCCACCGACCAAAAACATCCAGCCGACAGCGTCCTATGTCACTGCTGAAGGACTAGAGGACAAGCGACACACACTGTGCAGCGACAGATGAGCTACTGTCTCTGACTCTACATCTACAAGGTGGACCAACGAGGGAGCAGTGTCTCACAGAGTGGACAGAGAGTGGACACAGGGTTTAAAAACTCCAGCAGCACTGCTGTGTCTGATCCACTCTACACCAGCACAACACACACTAACACACCACCACCACGTCAGTGTCACTGCAGCGCTGAGAATGATCCACCACCACATCACACCTGCTCTGTGGGGGTTGTGTGTATGTGGCAATGCATCTTAAACCCACATAAGGACAGCTTGTTTTGGACACTGAGGCGAGCAGTGGGTCATCACTCACGCTCATTGCCGTGGTAACCCTGCAGTCGGCATGGTGGGGTTTCCTCAGCGACCGTCGCCTGAAGAGCCTGAGAGTCTGAACTGAGCTCCAGCCAGGACTCAGTGTCTGAACTCTCACACTCTGTAATGTTACACACCGGAGACACCAGGGGAAGCATCGCTGGACACGGAGATGAAGAAGAGCGTGGAGGAGGCAGATATCCCTGCAGAAACACACACACTTGTAAATAAATACGCAAATTTAGACAATACCACAAGTGAACACAGCTCTAAGGTCTTACTGAAACATCTGGGACCTGCTCTGATCAAAACACCACAAGGATCAAACCCTACATCAGTGCTCTCCCCCTGTCTAAACAGCACTGTTCAGAACGACAGGTTTCAGCGCCTGTTCCTTTAAACGATAACCAGTCACAGCTCAGTTCAGCACGAGTTCAGGGGTTGCGGAACGAGTAGCAGAAGCAACACCAAACAAGACAGCTCACTATGTACCTACAGCTTGTCTGCGCTAACTGTCAAGGTGAGAAAAAAAATGTGTTTCTTTCAGTTTGGTGTTGCTGCTGACGTCCGATGCTTCAGCACCTTAAAAACCTCAGCTCCACCTGCTGCATCAGAAGCATGCGGTTGTTGACCACAGTTAACAATCTCAACACATTTTGTCTGTGCTCAGGAAAGAAGCCATTAATCATCTACATTAAAAACACGTTTAAACAGGAGCCAGTGGGATGGCGTTCCCATGGACACTTCGTCCATTTACACGCTAAGGAACGGATGGCGTTTGAATAGACGTGTATTGACCTAAACGCATGAAAAGCCATCGGTTTGAGAGTGAGACTGAGCAGGGGTGACCATGGACATCTGACCTATTTATAACTAGCGGGGCGGGCTACATACGGCGGTGGTGGTTTGGCCCATATGCAATAAAAAGTTCATCAGTGCGTTTGAAAATGGAACACTACTCACATTAACTGTGCTGAGCTGCTCTGTGAATTGGGAACAGGTTTCTGCTGCCTCTTCCTCCTCATCTTCATCATCACTGGCTTCACTGTAGCATTCTAGGCAAGCGAACACACACACACACACACACACACACACACACACACACACACACACACACACACACACACACACACACACAGTGAAGCAACTACAGAAAATGCTGTGACCACATAAAGGCACAAGCCACCTTTGGCCTACTTTGATCTCCCTTATAATTTATGCAACAGTCGTCCAGTTTACCACTGCGTTCTTTGACATGGTGTTTTCATTTCCTGAGAGAAAATAAGTTGATACACTTCAACAGAAAACACATTTCACTCCTTTTTAATTCACATTCACTGTTTATTTACTCACTTTAACACATCGGGGGAAAAAAGGATCAACTCTGTTCTCTGCGAAAGCTACAGCAGCTTTTAATATTTTTATGTTTTTGTTATTTTTATATTAATTTGTGTGTGTGTGTGTGTGTACATGGCATCCTTACCTTCAGCAGTAGTATCTGCGACCTCCTGCTTCCTGGAGGCTGCAGTGAGTTTACTCAACCACCTGGTAATTAATAAATAAATAAATAAATAAAAATCTAAAGGGGAATTTCAGGATTGTCCATTGTGACACTGTAATGAATAAATAAGTCTCTTTACAATGAACATTAAACGTTAAATTTAGCAATGAACAATTCATGTAAAACCTCTCTAAATGACGTTTTTAAAATGTACTTAATGCAAACGTACAGCCCTCTAAGTGAAGAGAAAGATGAACTCACAAATACACAACCCACAGCCTTAATCAGTGTCAGTGTGCGGTGCCTCGGCCTCATCAGCTCTAACCACAGCTACAAATAGACATGTTCTAGAACATATAGGACCTATTACAACCTTGACAATAACGTAAGGCTAAGCTAGGTCTGTTGCATTTACGCGTACAACATGAGATTTGTGTAAAATGAAAAAGTTGACAAAAACTGCACTTTTGAAAATGAAGCTATTTGGCTGGGATTAGCGCCCCCTTGTGGAGAGCTGTCAGCCTGCAAAACATGAGCGAGTTGGTCAGTTAATGGAAATGCTTCAAAAAAAGATGTTTGGGATGAGTGTAACACCACTGAGACTAGATTTGGTCCCATCTTTAAGGAGAGCAAAGGTTAAAGACACAGGGGCACTCATCTTACACTGAGGGGTGAGTTCTGATGTTCGTGAGATGCATATTCTAAAGCTGAATTAACAAACATCATGACTATAACACTGCAGTAAAAGATAATATAATACCAGCAATGAGTAGAGAGATGGGGTGGGGGGGGGAGAGAGAAAAAAGAGAGAAAGAGAGAGACAGAGAGGGTTGGGGTGGGGAGAGAGAGAAAGACAGAGGAGTGGGGTGGGGGGAAAGAGGAAGAGAGAGACAGAGAGGAGTGGGGTGGGAGGAAAGAGAGAGAGAGAGGAGTGGGGTGGGGGGAGAGAGAGAGAGAGAGAGAGAGAGGAGTGGGGTGGGGGGAAAGAGAGAGAGAGAGAGACAGAGAGGAGTGGGGTGGGGGGAGAGAGAGAGAGAGAGAGGAGTGGGGTGGGGGGAGAGAGAGAGGGAGAGAGAGAGAGAGAGGAGTGGGGTGAGGGGAAAGAGAAAGAGAGAGACAGAGGAGTGGGGTGGGGGGAACGAGAGAGAGAGAGAGAGACAGAGAGGAGTGGGGTGGGGGGAAAAAGAGAGAGAGAGAGAGAGAGAGAGAGAGAGAGAGAGACAGAGGGTTGGGGTGGGGGGAAAGAGAAAGAGAGAAAGACAGAGAGGAGTGGGATGGGGGAACGAGAGAGAGACAGGAGTGGGGTGGGGGGAAGAGAGAGAGAGAGAGAGAGAGAAAAAAATAGAGAACGAGAGAGAGAGAGACATAGAGGGTTGGGGTGGGGGGAAGAGAGAGAGAGAGAGAGAGAGAGACAGAGAGGAGTGGGGTGGGGGAGAGAGAAAGAGAAAGAGGGTTGGGGTGGGGGAAAGAGAGAGAGAGAAGGTGTGATCTTACTACTTGTACTTTTCACACTGACTTTTGCATGTCTTTGGTGCTCTCAGCTGCAATGAAGAGCGTCACAATCTGCGGGTGGCTGGCCTTTATAGCGCTAGAGGAAATAAACACACACAAAATATACGTACAAAGTCTTCATCTGCTTAAAACCTACTGTCATCCGTGGGATAAATGGATGAACACAAAGTATTTTTATACTCAGCTCCACTGACCACACAGCAGCTCTTTGTTCTGCAGCCCACCCGTTGCTCTGCATACCTTGTTTATCTCCTTTCACCCTGTTCCTCAATGGACGTGGTGGTGGTGTGTTAGTGTGTGTTGTGCTGGTGTAGAGTGGATCAGACACAGCAGTGCTGCTGGAGTTTTTAAACCCTGTGTCCACTCTCTGTCCACTCTGTGAGACACTCCTCCCTCGTTGGTCCACCTTGTAGATGTAGAGTCAGAGACAGTAGCTCATCTGTCGCTGCACAGTGTGTGTCGCTCGTCCTCTAGTCCTTCATCAGTGACACAGGACGCTGTCGGCTGGACGTTTTTTGACGGTGAGCTATTCTCAGTCCAGACACTGAGGGGTTTAAAACAGGATGAACGGGGGCAAGGTATGCAGAGCAACATGAGCTTCAGTCTGTAATTGTAGAACTACAAAGTGCTCCTGTGCGTGGTCAGTGGAGCTGGAGGTCATAGAAACAACAGCAAGTGTCTATGTAAAGATCTCATGCTAACTGATCAATTTCCATTCATTCTCAGCTGCATCTGGGGGGTGTGACTATAATTATACAGTGTATTATAAAGCTAACAGACATAGCACTGGCCTCTGTGTTATTTTAGAATTAGACATAAGCTACCGCGTCCTTTTTAAATAAACACAGAGCACTTTCTGCTGGTTTCATTGCCTAATCTCCATTTATCTGTTAAAATACTTTAGAAAATAAAACTAAAACAGTACGTATAAATGGGTGTCATTTCTTTGGACACACCACGGTTTGTGTTTTTGCCTCCAATAAGCTGCAATAAGCAAATACGCAGTAACGTGTCCAGACTTGTGTTCACTCAATTCCCCTCAGAAAATCACTCGACCAGAGGTGCCCAAACATTTGCACACAACTTAGTGAGCCACATGCGGCGGCTCTGTCTGTAAAGGAAGCGTGTGAAAGCACTTGAGTGAAGTGTGTGTGTGTTTACCAGAACATTTCCTGTGTCTGGGGGAGGAGGTGGCAGCATGCTATTAGAGCAGAAGTTGAACTGTGCTGAAATCTATTCTCTGCTTGGTTTAACTCTACTTCTTTACACGAAAGGGCATTGACCTCAGAGACTTTACACAGCTCTGTCTGTTAGTGCATGTTTATCATTAGACACAAAGGTGCGTTCTGACCAAGTAAGGTCTGGTTACACTGATGAAGGGGCTTCTCTTAAAAGCCAACATAGAAATAGAAATAACTTCAGCTACTCATGCATTGGGCCAGAGTGCTTGGGCCAAATCAAATTAATTCCCAGGTCGATTGTTTTAAGCGGTCCTGATAGAGATACTGAGAATGTACATATACACTACACTACAGCACGGTACACAGTGTCATTCTGGAACATACAGGCATCCTACAGGGTGGGCCACTCATATGGATACACCTTAATAACATGGGAATGGCCCAAGTTCCGTTAAAACCAAGCACACCATTGTTTTTCTTGTGAAATTCCCAATAAGTTTGATGTTTGATTTCACTAAGGTGTATCCATATAAATGGCCGACCCTGTACACCAAATGTCAGCATACATACTAAACAGACACGATGCAAAGTATAGGTATACGACACCAGTGAAGGGAAGAGTCTACACTGGAGTCGTGAACCCAGTACAGCAAGTCAACACTTGTTTTCACAATTGCCAAGTAACTGATAATATACAGGAAAAAGAAAAAAAAAACTCACAACTTCCTCCTGCACTGTTGTGCCTGGTCAAACGTGAAGCCTCTCAGGCTGATGAAGCCCTCCGCTTTCTCAGCCTGGAACAGACAGAGAGACGAGATCCACAAGAGTCTCGGTAAACACCTGAAAACCTGAAGTCTCCAGACCCCACTTTTAAACTCACCCTGATTGGATTTCGAACTCTAAACAGAGTTTGTACTTTAAAAAATGTACTCTTTAGTCTGTTAATCTACTCTGTGTTTAGCCCCTGATCAATGACCCTCTGTGAGAGCTTTGTTATGCTAATTGTCGACTGTGATTCCAATGAGGACTGGCTTTTAGGACACAGACCTTCCCAAAATATACAAGTTACGTGTGGAAAGAAATGCAGCGGTTTGGAATTTTAGATGTATCTACTACCACCGTTACTATGACTAAACCTTGTTTATATATGTTAGTCTTATTCAAAAGTATTCAACTACACCACGAAACACATGCAGTATATTAAAAATAATATAATAAGAGAACAGCACACACATGACTTATGTGTAAATGTACAGCAGTGGTGTTAAAGTCCAGTGGTGTTCCGTAAAGGTACGTTACATTCTCTTCTCCAGAAGGAGAGGTGGATGTCTGTAATCTTTCATCACAGAACTGTGTCAAATAAAAACATAATAAAAGTCCTGGAGATGAAACGGGGCGTATGGAATCAACACAGTTTTTAAAATCTATAATTATAACAGAATAAAGTTCCCTAACTGAATGGTGACAAGGTGAGTGGAGAGGGAGCATGTTTGGTGGGTGCAGTGTGACTGAGTTTAGTCAGAGTTCCAGTAAATAAAGGGTGAAAGGTAAAGAGCTGGGCGCTAAGTGAGTTTGTGACAGACTGTGCACTGATTCATTGTGTTACTGGTTGTTCAGCAGCCTGACGGCCCGAGGAAGCCGTCTCAGATCCGCTTTATTTTCATTTAATACCATCAACAATCACTAACGGTCTAAACCAAAACACACACATACTTTTGGATAGAATACAGGGGGTCCTCGACTTACGACGTTGATCCGTTCCTACGTCGCGTCGTAAACCGATTTCCGGTGTAAGTCGGAACATACGTACATACTGTACGTAAATAACATACTGTAAGCACGTATCCTATCCTCACACCTATCCTCCTCGGTCTCGAGCCGTGTAACCGTGTATTCTTCCGCCGCGTACACCAAACACGAAGTTCACGTTACGACACAAAACCACTTACGTCGAAACAAGGCTTTACACAGTAAATGGGAGATGTGTCGTAACCACAAAACATCGTAACTCGGGACTGACGTAACCCGAGGACCTCCTGTAGTATCCTCCAGAAAAGAACAAACTAACGCTCTGGGATTAAATGCTTCTGTGATGAAATAATGCTTCACATTCGCCATTTTTAAAATGGAAAACTACAAAACAGTTTTCATAAAATGACAAGAGTGGGAGTATGTTTGAATTTTGAAAATGAAATTACAATTACACTTTACACAAAAACATTAAAGCGTATTTGTACACCAAACACATACAGATATTTAAAATAATGTTTATGACCTTTCTTACTCCGATAAATCTTTGTATTAAAGTAAAACACTTTACAGAGTAGATCAAATGACCGGCATGGGCAATAAACAAAAACAAAACCGCACTATGCTTGGAGTGCAAATACTCTAGCAGTGAGTTCTGAAGATACTGTCACCTTGCGATATTTTTGGAGGGCAATGCAAAGGCCACTGCAGTCAAACTACACCAAGAGTTCAAACAGTAGCAGAAGGCTTGACCAAAAACTCAAATATATCTACAGCGCGACAGTACACCCGGGCTGTGGTAAATCCAATGATTTGGGGCAAACTAGAAGGAGATCTGAGAAAATGTGTATGCAAACATGTTTATATGATAGATACAGGCGTTTAATAGAGAAGGTGGTATAACTGTACCAGCTGAACATAGAGCAGGGCTCCTCAACCTTGTCCACCTCATGGCCCACATGTTTATAAATTAAAAGCATAAATCCCCACAAGGAAACTTTATGTAAAATCGTTTTATTTATCAGATGCTGACACTGAAAACATTAGAATTAAGGCCCAAACTGTCTCTTAAAAATAGATCATCCATTTCAGTTCAATCGCAGCATCTAATATACATAAAGATGTTAGTACACAAGTGAGATGTGTGAGGTCTTACTTCTACCCCTGCTTCTACCTATTAGTGCCAAGTGCCTGCCTTTTAAGGCTGCAAAATCCTTTAATGCCAACAGGTGTCTCAAAGAATTTCACATATACTGAACCATTAGTGTTCTGCAGCCCACAGGTGTGAAGCCCTGGCCTAGAGAAAGCATGTGAGTCATGAAGATTAAAAGGGCCAAGGACAGATGCTTGGAGGACACCTTGTGTAAAAAGAGCAATAAAGAGAGGTGTTATTTTTCTGGAGAGGGACAAAGTGTTGCCTGTTACTGACACAGGAGTGAGCTGTGCAGACATTTACGACAGCAAAGAGAACCAGAGTTGGCAGTGAGTCAGAAGTCCTCAGCAACTATGAAGAGAGCAGTCTGTGTAGTATGAAGCAGGGAATATACTGAGTTGAAAAGCTCATAAACATTATATAAACATAAACATCTTTCCAAAACATTACAAACAAAAGGAAGGCCGTCTATGGGCCTGTACTTATTGATACCAGTAGTGTCTAGTGTTGCTTCTTAAGAATTGGGATGGCAACAGCAGGCTTTAAATCCAGTGGAAAAAAAGGCAGAGTTTGTTGGTCAAATGGAAGAGAGGGCATTAAAAAGATTCTCATCAAATGCAGAGCAAGGGACTGAAGGATGGTACATTACCACAGTGTGTCTCGCCGTGGGTGACAACAGAGGAAAACTATGAGGAACAGGTAGCATTGAGGTCAGCCTTGTATTTCAATAAGAAACCTCGTAAGTGGTATGTTTGTCTACTGTTTGTCCTGATCTTGGATCCAGGATCCAGGCTGGTATTTTAAAATGGCTAGCGGGTGTGCCACTATAGCTGCGGCTGCTAATGTACCTCACTGGCGAGGTATACTGACATACCAGTCGGCCATTTTACAATCAAACATCAGGATCTGAAGGCCTCTGACCTAGTGCTATGGAGACATCCTGACTGTAGATGGAGATGACTTCATAGAGACAAGGATCAATCTCTTTGAGGTTGCAAGAGCTGATGAGATTTTCTGTAAGTCCTAGGAACGTCCCTGTGCTTTGCTAAACTAATCTCAGCAATCAACTGTTCTGGCACCAACCAGTGACCCACCTGCTGTGAAAGTGTTCAAGTCAAAGGAGGTTAAGATTATGATGATTGTGTGTGGGGATATTGACATGCTGTGTGAAGTTTCTACTTGTGTCTACTTTATCTAAATATCACCCACAGATTCACATGAAAAAAACGTAGGCTTGCAAAATAAAAAGATAAGTTTGTTAAATTTATAAAACACAGGCTTCCGTTTGTGGTGATGGTAATGACTGCAACAGGAGAAGAATCAGCACATTTGAAGGCCATATATTCAAATGATGTCACTTGAATCTTCAGATTGTTAGAACCACAACTTCAAGGCCACCACCCCTTCCTGTAAGTCAGAGGGGTTTAAGGTGATGCTTACAGCCACACGCTTCGAGCAGATTTGGGTTGAAGAAACAACTGGGTGTATGCATCAGAATGTCCAGGTATTGATCCTTTATGATGTCACAGAGGATTGGGTACACTGCCCAATAAAGAATGACCAGAGCACAGTTTACCCAAGCACATATAAAAGGGTGTAATCATGATCTCCAAGTACAATACTCAATGATGAAAGGTTGACACTGCAGTTCTGGTGTAATTTGGTGCAGAAGAAAGTGTTATGAATGGAAGTGCAGCACTTTGGTCCTGGGGCTGTGGGTTTGAGTCCTCCGGGTGACTGTCTGTGAGGAGTGTGGTGTGTTCTCCCTGTGTCTGCGTGGGTTTCCTCCGGGTGACTGTCTGTGAGAAGTGTGGTGTGTTCTCCCTGTGTCTGCGTGGGTTTCCTCCGGGTGACTGTCTGTGAGGAGTGTGGTGTGTTCTCCCTGTTTCTGCGTGGGTTTCCTCCGGGTGACTGTCTGTGAGGAGTGTGGTGTGTTCTCCCTGTTTCTGCGTGGGTTTCCTCCGGGTGACTGTCTGTGAGAAGTGTGGTGTGTTCTCCCTGTGTCTGCGTGGGTTTCCTCCGGGTGACTGTCTGTGAGGAGTGTGGTGTGTTCTCCCTGTGTCTGCATGGGTTTCCTCCGGGTGACTGTCTGTGAGAAGTGTGGTGTGTTCTCCCTGTGTCTGCGTGGGTTTCCTCCGGGTGACTGTCTGTGAGAAGTGTGGTGTGTTCTCCCTGTGTCTGCGTGGGTTTCTTCCGGGTGACTTACTGTGAGGAGTGTGGTGTGTTCTCCCTGTGTCTGCGTGGGTTTCTTCCGGGTGACTGACTGTGAGGGGTGTGGTGTGTTCTCCCTGTGTCTGCGTGGGTTTCCTCCGGGTGACTGTCTGTGAGGAGTGTGGTGTGTTCTCTCTGTGTCTGCGTGGGTTTCCTCCGGGTGACTGTCTGTGAGGAGTGTGGTGTGTTCTCTCTGTGTCTGCGTGGGTTTCCTCCGGGTGACTGTCTGTGAGAAGTGTGGTGTGTTGTCTCTGTGTCTGCGTGGGTTTCCTCCGGGTGACTGTCTGTGAGGAGTGTGGTGTGTTCTCCCTGTGTCTGCGTGGGTTTCCTCCAGGTACGGGATTCCTCTGACAGTGTACTGGCTGTGCAAAATGGTCCATGGGTATGAATTATTGGGTGAGTGTGTGTGATGGATTGATGCACTGTCCAGGGTGTGTTCCTGTTTCCCCTGTCACCCAAAGATTTGAGGGAAGCTCTGGACACACCATGGCCCTGAACAGGATGTAACATGAATATATAAACGAAATGGAATGGAAGTGGGTGCCGTAGCTGTGAGTTATCACTTACGCCGACATGGAAATGACGATGTGTGTCCAAACCACAGTCATCATCTTATCCAGTCAACACCTTCCAGCTGGTGTTCCGTTTGTCACAACTAAGTCAATCAATTATGTGCTGAGTCTCCATGTCTGGAGAAGACTGGGGATGTGGAACAGTGCGTTCGTTTCAGTGCCATAGTGTTGTGACAGCTTTAGTGACTCAAGAACTAAGACAAGACTCACCATTTCACCTTTGTACCAGTACAGGCAACTTCCCTTCAGCACAAACCAGTATTTCTTCCATTTATGCCCCAGGAAGCCTCGGCTCTCGCTCCTTTTGTAGAGCCAGGCCTGAGAGTCCACACAGCCGAGGTCCTTCACCGAAACCTTCCTCCGACTCATCACGGCATTTCCTGTCGGGCAGAAACACACACAAACATGTTCACAGATTTCTATGGGTTTTGCCACAAGTTGGCCATAAGTCAAGAGCTGTCAGTTCCACACCAGACTAAGAGTGTCACGATGTTTTGTGGTTGACATATTGTCAGAGGAATATTTGCGATAAACTGTAATATCGTCATCTTGAATATATTTCCATAATAATGCAGTTACACTCTTTTAAAGAGCAATAAACATTTAGTTTAAACACAAGTTATTAACAACATTCATACATTAGAAGTGGAATATAAAATGTTTTAAATATCCTAAATAAACAATATACAATAAAACCACTACATAATATAACCACTACATAAAAATATACAATAAAACCACTACATAACGGACCTATGGCCACAAATGGAGAGAAAGGCTCCAGAACAAAGACAAAAGGGGGAAGGAAAAAAAAAAAAAAAACACGGAACAGAAGAGTGGCTAAAAATATTAGTGGCATTCATCTTTATATAAACAAACCCTGCAGTAAACCCTTTTTCAAAAACACATTTCAAAAGTCCCCAATGTAATTATTGTGACTAAACACTAGATATTTGTGCTTGTTAGATATTTGTCTAGCACTCATCCATCTTATTCAAGCTGCTGTATGTAAGCTTTTATAGTTAAAATGCAAAGAAACAGGATTACACAACCAGGAGAAGTGTGTGTGTGTGTGTGTGTGTGTTTGCACAATGCAGTGTGATGCCGTGTAAAGTCTGAAATAGAGTTTTAAAGCCGGAGGTGTTTTAAGATGCGAGTTAACTCCATTTCTAGAGAAACTGAGGATTATCTGCACCGGAGATGTCCCGGAGTTGTCTTTCACACATGCAGCACACAGCATTAGGTTTTATACATCCTGCAGTAGGAAATTAAACACCTGTTTTAGACATGGAGCAGGATTTTATCCTGTTAGCGCCCTAGTAAAGACTGAGTCAGTGCGAGTGGGGAATGTTCCGGAGCTTCTCCTGTACTTCACAGGCGCTGTGCCAGGCCTAAAGCATGTGTTTCACCTTCCGCTGCGAGACAGAAAATCTCCCACTGTGAGCTGCATGCGTGAAAGTCCACTCCGGGACGACATCTAACCCGAAGATACGATCGCAGCTGTAGATAATTCATACTCACCCACAATGCCAATCACCAAGCCTTGACTAAATTCACTTGTGTGTTCACAATCACAGGTTCATGCGCAGAGGAAAGAGACCAAAGCACAGCCCGCGTTACCAAATGTTCCTCCGACTCACAGTTATGTGCAATTTTACATTTCCACAAGAGAAATCCGCGGCACAAGGACACAACGATAGTCACCACAAGCAATCACTCTGTCCTCAGGTAAACAGCAGAAATGCACTTACTTTGAAGACAATGAGTGGGCAGATGTTCCAGCTGTTGTTCATCAGCTGCCTTTTTAAATCTCCAGTCCTGCACATTGATTCACATCAGGGTTCTTATTCTATTTAGACTGAGGTTTATGATGATCACTCACAGCTCTAAAGCTAACCCAATCACAAAATCGGTAGCGTTTTTCAGACGTGGTCAGTGCGTTTCTTGAAGCGGCACAGAGGTCATTGTCATTCTTTGTGGTTAAAAAGAACAGCAGCTGCGTGGAGCAGTGGAACCGTGTTCACTGGTGCGATGGAACTCCGTCTGATAGTGTTCTGGGACCAACCGGTGAGGCATTTGAGATCCTCACCTCAATAATATATTTGTAGCTAAATGCTGTCTTAGAAAAGGTCTGAACAGCAATGTTTGAATGTTATATGTAGAGGATATGGTTTATTAATCATTAACACAACGCTGTCAATTCTGATACCACAGAATATATGGAATACAAAAGTACTAAAAAGTATTTCACTGTGAGGTTCCCAAATAATCCAAGCTGTTTCTCTTCCTCTTGGTTTCCTAGAAGTAGAACGCATCTGTGCCTTCTTGACGACGTCAAAACAGACAGACGACACAACAAACAGAGCAGTCGGCACGGTCCAGAACTACATTACATTCACTTACGCTGACAGTCAAGGTCCTTTCTTCTCCTCTGAAGCTGCGTCTTCCACACACCCAAACCACAGCGTGCAGCAACACAATCAGAGTACAGAGCAGGTCCAGTCCCTTTAGTGTGTGTTTAGTTGTGTGTTCAGTTTGATGTGTGTTGGGTTTGATGTTCTTACCTCGACAGCCCACACTGGAGAAATCTTGCAGAGGAAGCTTGAGTCAAGGGGACAGAAGGGTAAAGGCAAATGAGCTTTAAAACACAGCAACACAGCCATCAGCCCACACAGTCACCACAGCACTGACACACACACGCACGCATCAAGAGTAATAACTGAGTTTGGCTCAAGAGCACATACACCACACGCTCTTAGACACTTCCCCTCTTACAAGGCTTTCTCAGTGTCACTCTGTCACTCTCTCTCTCTCTCTCTCTCACACACACACACATACATATATATATATATATATATATATATATATATATATATATATATATATATATATATGGCAAGCCATTTCTGGTGCCTGAATCATGCAGCTTAAAGTAGCTAACAGAGAAATTAAGTAATGCCTAAACCATTACACATTACATACACTCTAATATGAAGTGTCAATATTTCTGACCAAATTAAAACTCTAATTCTAACTGTAAATGGGTTCATAACCTCACTCACTGTCTCTGAGTGCTCTGACAGCACTCTGTTAGACAGTAGCTCATCAGTGCGTCGGTCGTCCTCTAGTCCTCCATCAGTCGACACAGAACAGTTGGATGTTTTTTGGTCGGTGGACTGTTCTCAGTCCAGACACTGAGGTTTTTAAAAACTCCAGCAGCTACTGCTGTGTCTGATCCACTCTACACCAGCACAACACACACAACGCGGCACTGAGAATGATCCACCGGCCACATCCCATCTGCTCTGTGGGGGTCCTGACCATTAAGCAGTATGCAGAGCAACATGTGAACTACTGTCTGTAATTGTTTAACTACAAAGTGCTCAGGTGTGATCAGTGGAGCTGAGAGAATGGACAGTGGGTGAAGATAAAAGACGATAGTCCAGTGCTCTTTTAGTGCATTATTATTTAAATAAATCAAGTTTAACCAGGTTTTGTTGGTCTTCGAAGTGAAAATAAGTGAACACTTTCTCATCAGAGAGCACACTTCTGCACACATTTCCTTTAAAATACTTTGGAAAACAGAACATAAAATGAGAACTGTAATAAGGATATAGAGCACAAAACACGTCTCTTGAAAATGATTTTTTTCCAACAATGTACCAACCTCCTCTGGTGATTGTTTCGGCTAAACCCCTAAAAACTCATCCCTTTTCATCAGAATGTCAGCTGTATAACGTTTATAAAAAAAAAATTACAATTGCAAAGCTGTAAATTAAATATAACTACACCTTTGCCTACATTCTCTGTGTATGGATATATTAAAATGCACCTCACCAACAACTGCTTGCAGCTTAACTACGCTACAAAACTACCTGATAGTATTGGTTACTTAAGTTTTTGATGTCATAAACCCTGGGCGGCACCACACTCTGTGAGGAGTGTGGTGTGTTCTCCATATGTCTGCGTGGGTTTCCTCCGGGTGACTGTCTGTGAGGAGTGTGGTGTGTTCTCTCTGTGTCTGCGTGTGTTTCCTCCGGGTGACTGTCTGTGAGGAGTGTGTTGTGTTCTCTCTGTGTCTGCGTGGGTTTCCTCCGGGTGACTGTCTGTGAGGAGTGTGTTGTGTTCTCTCTGTGTCTGCGTGGGTTTCCTCCGGGTGACTGTCTGTGAGGAGTGTGGTGTGTTCTCTCTGTGTCTGCGTGGGTTTCCTCCGAGTGACTGTCTGTGAGGAGTGTGTTGTGTTCTCTCTGTGTCTGCGTGGGTTTCCTCCGGGTGACTGTCTGTGAGGAGTGTGGTGTGTTCTCCCTGTGTCTGCGTGGGTTTCCTCCGAGTGACTGTCTGTGAGGAGTGTGTTGTGTTCTCTCTGTGTCTGCGTGGGTTTCCTCCGGGTGACTGTCTGTGAGGAGTGTGGTGTGTTCTCCCTGTGTCCCCGTGGGTTTCCTCCCACAGTCCAACAACACACGTTGGTAGGTGGTTTGGCCGTAGTGTGAGTGAATGTGTGTGTGTGTGTTGCCCTGTGAAGGACTGGCGCCCCCTCCAGGGTGTATTCCCGCCTTGCGCCCAATGATTCCAGGTAGGCTTTGGACCCACCGCGACCCTGAACTGGATAAGCGGTTACAGATAATGAATGAATGAATGTCATAAACTCTGGCTGTCTGAACGCTGCAGTTTTCAAATGGAAACTCTACACAGCAGATATATCTTTTAGCGCATAAACACAACAGAGCGTGTAAACAAGATTAAAAACTTGATGTTAACTTGATGTTAACTTACTTTCATCCAGAAAACCAATAGAATACGCCATTACAAAAGGAATGTTCAAATTTAAACACTGAAATATTCACACATAAACTACACATATTTCCTGAAGTGTGGTATACTTACATAGTTCTCCATGTTGGAGTTACTGCAGATCACTTCAGGAGGAGCAAGAGAAGAAGGCAAATTCTATAAACGAAAAATGAGGAAAAACATTAAATACAGCGAAAATAATGTTTTATATCGCCATGAATGTGTGAGAGGGTCAGCCTTGTGGAGCTGCTTCAGTGAAAAACCTAGCTCAAAAAACACAGAGTTCTGAGGGGAAAACAACTCGAGAAATGCTACAAAAGCAGGTTCCCATGAACGAGTTGAAGACTATAACGATTGAACATACCTGGAACCAGCACTCGAGTGAGTGCAGCTTCCAATTCGAGTATAAAATGGCTCTGAAAAACAACTTAGATATGGACATCCTCAGATACAACACACGTCTAAGTCAAATACAAACACCACTGACGTCATCAACCCCCGACAATATTTTTAGCAGCTCTCAAAGCAGAAAATAATACCTGTAAGTTAGTGTGTTTGGCCTGGCCTTTACTCCAGGCTCCATACTGACTGAAGCGGTGACCGGGTAACTATGGTGAGGGTGGTGCACTTCGACTGTTCCACCACGAGGCGCCGCTGTTTCTTAAACATTTTAAAAAGCGCTATTTCTCAGCACACCACCAAACTGTTCGTGTTAGTGAAATGAAACACAAACACTGACTGTCTAATGTTAGGGTGACCAGACGTCCTCTTTTACCCGGACATGTCCTCTTTTTTAGACTTAAAAAAAATGTCCGGGCGGAATTTCACAAAGGTCCGCCATTTTGTTTTTCTAGAGCTTACATAGAACTTCGAGAAGTTTCGTTCACAAACTGGTCCCGCCCTCCCCTACTCCAATTGGTTCGCTTGAATGAGAAGGGGGCGTGGTGAAGTAGCCTAAAATCTTCTGATTGGACGGTCTGACTGTAGAGCTACCGTTATTGGTCGATAAGCTTCTCTGTAAACATTTAATTGGTCAGTCTGCACGTCAGTAGTCGTCCCCCCCCCCGCCATTTTCTACCAGTGTCGTGAATGACAAAGAGCCATAGAAAGATTTGGGTTTGGGTATTTGTTTTATTCGTTATTAACCTGAATTGTAAACACATGGAGGAACTTTCTCATTCAGACGTGCTTTATATTAGTTACATTTGCACAGGAGCTCAGTAGGAAATGGGAACAATCCCGCTGTTAACAGACAAAACGACATATATTACTCCTTTAACAATGCACAGTGAATCAGGTCCATTTACTATCAGCCTTCAGGGTTAACACCCTCACATTACTGCATGCATTATTTAAACTAATGTTGTGTTACTAGTGTTAAACCCACTTATAATCATCATTTCTGTGGGTCATAAAGCAAGTCTGACGTGAAGGCACAGCAGTCACATACAAAGTCAATTCTGTAACTATAGAAAACCTGGTACAACTTTACACACACACACACACATTCATACACGCGTTCTCTCATCTGTGAACACACTCGGCTAATTACAGCCTTTTTTTAACCCCAGTGGCAGGACCTCTGCGGTAATAAAATTGTTTCATTTTCAGCTGCGTCCACAAGGGGTCGCCACAACACAGGGAACACAGAGAGAGCACACTGACCTCCAAACCGAGAGTGACCCGAGACGAAGCTCAAACCCAGGCCTCCATGGACCCAGAGCTGTGCGGCAGCGCCACCACGGGCCACTTACGGTGTACATAATAAAACGACTTCTTCTAAAACGTGAAACTACTAAAGAAAATATATACAGAGCTCTTTCAACACAAACGAAATAATTTACTCATCACAAACAAACACAGTCCACCTACAGAGAGCAGAGGAACTGATTTTGACCTGATTCAGTATCTTTCTCATGGAAAAAGACAGATATTCTACACAGCATTGTTAATAAACATTTCTCTGTAATGGAATAAAACAGACGTGTGTTAATCTGTAACAGATGAAAAAGTCCACACTGTAAAACTGTACACTTTGGAAAAGTCAATGCTTCTTAAATACATATTTTATTATGAGTCCAGTATCCCCATAAAGTCCAGAGTGGGGTAGTGACTCCTCACACACACACACACACACACACACACACAGGTGTTTAAAATAACAGTCAAAGCACTGGCCCTAGAATCAGGAGTCTGTGAGTTCCATCCCTGGCGATGCCTAAGCCTAGTGTTCTCCTCCGAGCGCGTTGAGCTCCAGTGACAGAAAACAGTGTTGGGGTGTCTTCACGAGTCTCAGAGGAAGGAGTTACATCTCATATTTCCATCATGAAGAGCTTCATCAGCGGTCAACACAAAGCTCTCATGGTTTAATGTCTTTAATAATAATAATAATAATAATAGTAATAATCATATTACTGGGTATGGAATGGCAGCCAGTGTGTGATGCTTGAGCAAAGGCACAGGAGGCAGCAGCGCACACAAATACAACGACTGATACTTCAGGAGGCGAATGCATCCTAAATGCAGTCAGTTTTTCACATTATGAGACTGCAGCAGGAATATTACAGCTACTCAGACCGCACAGTGCGTCCAAATGTTTGTGGACACCTCACGGAATCAGTGAAACCAACTGAGGAACGCGCAGACTGTATATAATCTCTGTAGAAAAGCATGAACTTGAATGTCATGCTCTGGAGCAGCTGCACATGGGTCCAAGGTCACCAAGCCCAATGCAGAGCGTATGTTACAGGGCTATAAAGCTTCCCCCAGCACCGGGCTGTGGAGCAGTGGAACCGTGTTGTCTGGAGCGATACAACCAGTCCCTGTTAGCCCCAGGTTAGAGCCGTTCTTGTCCAGCGTTCTTCTCCCGCACTAGACTTCAGTCAGCGCCATTAGCTTCCCATTAAACGACGGAAACCTCATCATACTATTGATTCTGGCTTGTATTCGAAGTTAGTCACATTAGTCTCTGCTGTCAGATCCTTCCTCTTCAGTGCGTCCTCACAGCGGGGGTCAGTGGGAGAAGAGTTTGAGTTTAGCGATCCAGCTGCTGAACAGAGAGGGTTCTGCCGAGAGGCGTTTGGAGCTCTTTGGGGGTTTTTTCCTGGCGATCGCCTCCTGGTACGGGATGGTGGCGCTGTTGTGCAGCTCGGCGTTGATGAAGCACTGACTGCCCCGGATGTGGTCCACCCCTCGGACCAGCCGCTGCCCTGGGGGTCTGTACGGGACCGGGTAACATGGGGATTCTTCAGAGATAGTGGGGATTCGCTCATTACTCAGATACCGCCTCAAAACATCTTCACCTGAGAGAGAGAGAGAGAGAGAGAGAGAGATAGAGAGAGAGAGAGAGACAGAGAGACAGAGAGAGAGACACAGAGAGAGAGAGACAGAGAGAGAGTGCGAGACAGACAGACAGAGAGAGAGAGAATGAGACAGAAAGAGAGAGAGACAGACAGACACAGAGATAGAGAAAAAGAGACAGAGAGAGCGAGAGACAGAGAGAGAGAGAGAGAGAGAGAGACAGAGAGAGCGAGAGAGACAGAAAGAGAGACAGACAGAGAAAGAGAGAGAGAGACAGACACAGAGAGAGAGAGACAAAGACAGAAAGAGAGCGAAACAGACAGAGAGAGAGAGAGACAGAGACAGACAGAGAGAGCGAGCGAGAGAGAGAGAGACAGAGAAAGAGAGAGAGAGAGAGACAGAGAGACAGAGAGAGAGACAGAGAAAGAGAGAGACAGAGAGAAGGAGAGAAATTAAAATAAACTCATTGACATAGAGGCCACTTTACTAGAAACACTAGCTAATTTCTAAGGAACACTCACTTCCACTTATTGACCTCAGTTTGAGAAACACTGCCCATTGTATTAGCAACACTGATTTCCACCAACTGGCCACTTTATTAGAAACAGTCCACTACTACAGCCGACCCTTCAAGAACCCAATAACTCATCAGAACACAAATAAAACAGAGCAGCGCTCCATTCCCAGACGACTAGCGGTGCTCTGTAGCAGCTCTGCAGTGATATCAGAGGAGCGCTGCGGGACTTTAGTTAAATTTAGCACGTCATGCCTTCAGAAGGGTTCGACCGTCTTATATTTTCGCCCACTCCTAAATCAGTTTGAATTTTCCAGTTCCACCTTAAATATTGCAGTGGTCTCAGGTGCCAGAATGCAACTGCCTCACCATTTAAGGTGGAGCTCTAGACTAACTAGCGAGACATCAGCGTAATGCTAGTGATGTTTTACGCTTGTCCTGAAGTAAAGGATCATAATGCATTGAAAGGACACGAGTGAAACTAAGACAATACAATATTTATCATAGTTTTGTCTGTCCACCTACAGTCACCTCTAGGTGGTGCTGCAGGGTGGGGGTTTCTAATAAAGTGACTGTTAGTAAATAAAGAGAAGTAGAGCATGTTTTAAAATGTGAGCAGGTTCATGAAGGCACACTCGGGCCCACAGCGACCCTGCTGTAATTAGTGATGTATAAACACGGAGCAGGAATTCGAAGCATGTGTTTAATGGGGCTGTGTGTGTGTGTGTGTGTGTGTGTGTGTGTGTGAAGCTCCAGGTGAAAGCAGGAGATTAGCAGAGCTTGCTTCGGCTCAGGTCTAAAGACGGCAGGTGTTTCTGTTACCTTTGCTTCCAAGAGCCCAGGGGGGGTGGGGTGAGGGAGACAGGCCCAGACACACGTCCACAGGCATCGACACGGGCCTCGGCTTCCCTAAACACACACACACACGACCATAATCACTCATGTCAGCTCCTCTCAAACATCTCATAAAGCGATCACAAAACACTGATACTGTGCCTGCTTTGTCCACACACACACACACACACACACACACTCTGAGCCAGTCAACACACTCTCTCCGCACTTCAGTGTTACAGAGTCAGCTCAGCATTTGATTGGAGGAACAGATGGGTTGTGCATACAGGTGTGTGTGTATGTCACACACCCCGCAATCAACTCTATTCAAGATGACCCTCAGACATGAACCCAGGGTGTGATGACACAGTGTGTGATGATTCGAACACACGATTAACTGGTGGGATATAAGCTTGTTTTACGTATTCGCTACGTTGAATGTACCTCCAGTACACAGTAAAACAAACAAACACACAACGTGAAGAATCAAATATGTCTGGGGTTTGTGTAGGGTTCAAAACTGGTGCTGACCTCTAGACGGGGTCCGCTGGCGGAGCCTGGCCTGGGGGATGACGATCTCTGGAGGGGAGGTGCTGGTGGTCGGCTGCTTGCTGCTGCAGTCGGGGAGGTTCGAGTGCCGTTTCCCAGCCCGGTCCAGAGACGAGTTTGGCGATTCTGGAGCCTTCTGCCGCATTTTCACGCTGGAGCAAGCACTGGACTTCACATCTCTGTAAAGAGAGAAGAAAAGCATTGTCAACTGTGGTTAGATTAAATACACAACTGCAGTTAGTCATTGTGGAGGCTGGATACACTGTAAAGCATCCGCGCTGGAGCTGCATGTTGCTGGAAGACTGCAGCCAGTCTGGCAAGGGGTATTGTCATTATCAGTGCACTGATGATATGCTCTAGAGTCAACTCTGCTGTTCTACTTTAGTCTTTATCTCCACTCTCTGTGAACACTTTCTGAGTTCTGGGGCCTTTGTGATTTGCTTTGGTCAAAATACCACAAGGATCAAATACCACAGCACTTTTCTCACCCTTTCTAAACAACCCTGTTAAGAACGAGTCAGGCGCAAGGAGCATAAAAGCTGACGTTTAATCATTTTCGCTTTGTTCTCTTTCCTCTCTGTTCTCAGTTTTAACTCTTATTTCTCCACACTCGGTGCGATTGTTTTGCTCTGTTTAACCTCGTCTTTGAACTCTCACAGCTCTGTGATTGGAGAGACTCAGATAAGGAGTCGGGTCAGTTATGAAATTACTGTTATCGACACGACGGAATAAAACCTGAATGACTCATTTTACCGTTTATTTTCAGATTGAGGCGGATCACACAAATTGACTGGGTTGCTTTATTTCGCAGTGCGTGGGTTGGTAGCCCCAGATCTCCAAATAAACCCACTAATGCATTCAAAACATCACTTATTCGTATGTCTCCTTTAATGTAAATATTGTCCGTATTGACATCACATCAGCACTGAAGAAATGATAATAAATCAGACTTGGACCAAATGCACAGTTAAGATTAGTGAGTTTTTCCTGTAGGACATCAGATGTTCTTAAAGGCTAAGCCCCAGCTCTATGAAAGTGTCCAACAAATAAATACAGTGGAGTTTGAGTTCCTAACTTGTGTTTATTGATCGTCAGAAAACATGTTATTTCTTACTAATTGAAGAAATAAGGTTTAAAAGACCGTTGCCCCCCCCACGGTGTTGGGAAACTCTAATAGGCGTCTTGCCTGTGACGTAGATGGTGGACAACACTCTAGAAGCTGCACTTAATTTAATGCAAAATGACGAAAAGGTGTGTTGTTTTTGGCTGCAATCATTCAATGTACAGTGGGACATCTGTGAACAAATGGCCCAAAGATCCCAAAATATCCAGAAAATGGACTAAATTTGTCAACTTTAAACGGGCACTTTGGAAAGGACCATCCGCTCACTCCGTTATCTGTAGCTCATTTCACTGGCGCTTTTCCAACAATATGGGCATGTAAGGACACCAACGAAAGGTGTTCAAGAGCCTCTGTAACATGGAGGTAAACAGGGTAAGGACACTCACTTCGCCTGTTTTAGTTGGTGTTAGTTAGCATTAGCTTGACTCGCTAAACTCGGTGTCTCAGATTATACTCGGCTACGTAGCTGCATTACGGAGGTTTATAGTGTCGGATGAATTCGAGTTCGACTTCGATCACATTTACAAGAATAACGGTACCTCTAAATTTGAGTTTAGCTTATTGCTAGGCTATTGTCATAAATAATGTTGGTTATTTAGCTAGATACTGTCATAACAGTCAGTCATAACGGTGTTTTACCGCGGCGTTGTTCAGTTGTTGTCCACCAGTGACGTCACGGTCGCGTTCGAGAATTTCCGTAGCGAGTTCGGGTTTTTCCGTCAGTTTAATAAAATTGTCAGTTTTAAAGCAAATTAAGCTGCTATTTTCATTTTAATTCATACTTATATCTGTCAGTAACTACAATAATGTGGAATATTCATGGAGGTCCATTAAGTGGTGTTTAGCCTTTAAGTGAGCAAATTCCCCACCCCTAAAATCCTCCCGAAAAAATAAAATCCCAGCCCTCACTGTCTGTAACTGTACATCTACATGGTGAACTTCTACGCTAGGTGGCACTTGTGAAGCGCAAAGTAAAGTTCCCTTATAAAGTGTATGGGAATATGGTAAAACCACACAGAGAGGGAATCCAGTTTGTGATTAGAGAAGTGGAAGAGGAAAGCAGAGAGTCTCTCACCGTGGGGTGTAAGGCACAGCCGGGGGAGGGGGGATGTACAGGTCCAAAATGGCCGGCTTATCTTTCTGAACACAGGTCTCCAGAGGAGGCTGGGACGACTGGGCCGCAGGAGTGTAAGGGCCACCCTGAGACAAAGCAACAGAAACACTTCTGTATAAGGGAAGGTTAACATAACGTTACAAGACAAAGCTGGTGTTAATAACCCGATAGTGCAGTTACCAACAGTTGGGGAGAAATGATTTATGTCGCAGTTTTGTGGGGATAAACCACCTTAAACACCAACACAAACTTTATTACCCACAGTGCATCCTTAAACCCAGTGGATTAATGATCCTCAAGCTTTTTCCAATGGGCAGTGAGTGTTTTAAAAAGAACAGTGGACACAGTCACTGGACGTCTGACATTTAGAGCAGAATCTATATCAGGTTTAAACACACATCCTGATATGGCTGAAGCTCAGGAGCCAACGCACCCTGCGATTGTGTTTGGAGAAACTGAGCCTGACGTCGACGAGTGACGTGAATGTCAGGTTTCCACTGAAAGTGTGTGTGTGTGTGTGTGTGTGTGTGGGTGCATAAGGAATATATCACATTGTGGAGAACCACTCATAGTGTAAATATAATATGAAAACAAGTTTTAAAGTTGGGTTAAGTTTAGGTTTAGAGTTAAGACAATAGTACTGAAGTCTATGTAATGTTCACAAATAAAACACTGTGTGTATGTGTGTGTGTGTGTGTGATGTTTTCATTCGAGATCTAAAAGATGAGTGAGATTGTGAGTTGTGTGAAGAGTGTCATTGTTCTTTGTGGTGCACCTTTAGAAACCCATCCGTTACCACGCGTCCTGGGTGGTGGGGGACATGTCTTTTCTTGCCAAACCAAAACAATGAAGTGGTTCAAAAAGTGCAATAACGTCACAGCAAAAGAGTCTAAGTTCATTCATTCATTCATTCATTATCTGTAACCCTTATCCAATTCAGGGTGGCGGTGGGTCCAGAGCCTACCTGGAATCATTGGGCGCAAGGCGGGAATACACCCTGGAGGGGGCGCCAGTCCTTCACAGGGCAACACACACACACTCACACATTCAGATCTTAGTATTTAGTGTTAGTTTTATAACCTGTGAAGTGCACTTTGTAGGGAGTAGGGCACTATATGAAACAGATTGTAGTTTAAATGTGGTTCCAGGAAAGAAACAAAGTTTTCCACTTGTTCCTGCTCCTCATCATGGGTTATGTTTTTCTCAGGTGGTGTCTGTATTTCTTCCTTGTTACAACATTTGTATTCATTCCATGACGTCCAAACCAATCTGAGGAATTCTCCCGCCATGAATTCTTCGTAGTGTAAGAGTTTATATTCCTGAACTTCTTCAGTTCAGCTTGAATCCTGTTCGCCCGACTGCTGACCAATCACAGTTGTTGGGATCTGCGTTGCTGCAATACGTCTCTCGGTGTAGGTAAACATTTTGCGTCGCTTCTACCTTTTCCACCACATGGTACCTACTCTCGGCTCTATTCGATGTTGTTGCTGTCTGGGTCAAAACCCAGCTCCCAGAGTTCCATCCAGTTCTCGTTGGATTCTTGCGTCCAGCGTTTGAACCTCTTCAAAAGACCACGGCACAATTTTACAAGCTGCCGTTTTGAGATAAAAAAAAAACTGTAGCTTTAAGATTTTACAGATGGCGAGTTTGTGCTGGACGTCTGCAGTGAGTCACGCAGAGTGTCGACTCTCTCTGGTCAATCAGCGCTCTGCAAGGTTTACACATCACAGTATAGTCCCTACTCGGCTCGCTCAGAACCACGAGTGAACGGACACTAAAAAAGAACCGGTTCCAGGTACAAGAGACCAAATTTACCTAAAGGAAAAGCAAAGAAGCGAAGTAGTGAGATGAGTTGAGTAATGTGCCATCTGTCTAAGCCGCCTGAGTCCTGCCTGGTCTTACTGTGTGGACCACCTGGCCCCTGTGCCTGAGGCTGGAGGCAGCTTCACGTCCCCCCCCCCCCCCCCCCCATGTTAATCAGTGTTTACCTGTCCAGCAAGGGGCTTCCAGCGCAGGTTCTTCAGTGGAGCAGGGGTGAAACTGCAGGTTCCTGAAGGCCTCTTCTTCAAAACGAGGACCACACTTTGAGGGTCCTCCCTCAGCTTGGCCACAAGGCTCTTCAGCTGCCAGCCCACCTACAACAACAAAACCGCTCAGTTTATTCTTAATGGATTTGTAACTATGAGTACGAGGTCTAAAATGGACAATGACACTGACCACTGTCTGTCTGTTGACCTGCACCACTTCATCTCCTGCGTGGATCCGCTGGGTCCTGTCTGCTGGAGACTGCAGAGAGAGAGAGAGAGAGAGAGAGAGGGAGAGAGACAGCCATTTCTGTTATAACCTGCTAGACTGCAGGGTTAGAGAGTGAACGTTTAGAACCTATACCACTTAAAGTGTGCCATTGTAGTGTTACTGTACTATACCCTGGGATCACCACCACTAGGGGCAAATTTACCCTAAGTGCATCACCACTAAGGGGCAGGTGTACAGTGATTTGTCTCAGGAAAGAGCAGATTTGAGATGGAAAGCTGTCACTCACATGTTCGGTGGTTCCAGTAATAACATGCAGACCATCATAAGTGGACTTTATGTACATCCCCTGTGGAAAAAAACACAGGAAAACAAACCATCATCCGTTTGTGGTACCAAGCAGCAGTGAGAGAGTAGTTCTGCAGACACAACACTCATCATTTCTGCATGTTCAGGCCTTTCTGCTTTTAAAGGGACACTACGTACGATTTGGTGTTTTTGCTCCTGAGCTCCCCCTATCGTTCCAAAGTGTAATTCTCTTTTACAGCCCTGTGCTTAAACCTTGAGGGATTGGGTCAAATGGAGAGGTGTGTGACGGGAGGGGGTTCATACCCGCCTCTAAAAGTTACATAGTGCAGTTTCTGCAGTGCTGAACCTGGAATAGCAATGAGAGAGGCTCTATTCCCTCTATTACAGCTCAGTGCAATATCACAAAAGGGGGACTGCGGTGTCATTTGTTTACCATAAAACAGCAGCACTAAATAAAAAATAAAATGACTGATCCCTGCTTTATGGTTAAATATATATATGTGTGTGTGTGTGTGTGTACTCACTAGCCCCTCCCCTGGTTTGATGTTGCTGATGTGGACCTCCTCCAGACAGGCAGTGCGGTTCTTCAGAGGGTCAGCGGTCATCCTCATGGTCGTATCACAGATCCCAGTCAAAACTTGAGCCTGGCAGTAATGGAGACAAAAATATGAACCAGGCTTTTACCCTGTACGAGGATATCTGGACACCTCAGTGTACACGCACACACACACTCACTAGTGATTAGGGGTAGTGGACACAAGCTGCCCTGGCAGCCTGGCTCAAGTGCACTTCACACTCCTCCTGCCCCTCTTTTCCCCGCTGATCCAGGGTTAGAAACCTTATTACCTACATAAATCAAAACATGAAGCTACACTTCGCACTGTCGCATCTGCCACATCGACGCTGAGCATGGAACACATTTCTCCGGGATGAAGTCACTGCTTTGGCTCCGGGGCTGAGGCCAGGGATCATTCAAACAACACAGAACAATCCTGGTGCGCTGCTGGAAATATCTAAACACACTCAGCGTCGCGCTGACATACAGAAGAGCCCCCAAATCAAGCCGGGAACTGGAAACATCAACCTTAGCACACAGTGGCCAAATGTTTGCGGACACCTCCTTAAATGATTCTTGTGAGTAAAGGGCACAAGGGCAAATACCCTTCACATGCCGCTGTCATTTAGTGCACTGTCTGGGTGTAACAGTATTAGTTTTTAATCTGTGACGTACACTACAGAGGGAGTATGGCACTTTTGAGGCACTGCAATTGGGAGCCATCACTCTCTGCCCCTAAAAGTGCGATGTGGAGGGAAAGCGTGTTGCTAAAAAAGGCCTTAACAGCCATTTGTGTCCACGGAGTACGTGAGGGTTGAGTTATGTAACACAGGATGTTCAGACCCGGCCCTGAGAAAAACATCCTCCATCCTACAGCACACAATAGAGACACGCATTCCTCTCCAGCTCCATCTTTTCAGGAACAGGAGACCAGGCTGAGCCCTTGCTGTGGTCAGGAGAGAGGGGTCAGTATGTGAATGTGTGTTATGATGAGTGCAGCCTGGGTGACTTTCCAATGCCAGAAAAGGGACGTCCTACTCACCACTTCCAATGTCTTCTCCTCCATTTCGTACAGAGTGCAGTCCTGTAATTAAAGAGAAGATCCTCTTTGAGATGCCACAGCGCCGCATGCTTCCCACAGGCCGACGACCATTAGTAAACACACGAATAAAACTCCGTAAAAACACAAACAAAAAACCAAGAGCGAATTTGTGAGGATCAGGAGACGAGCGTAGGCTCCTCCAGGCTGAGTCTAGTATGTGTTTGGAGGCACAAAATCACATTAAATCTACTGCTTCATTTACCCAAACGTAGCCAATCAGCAAAGAGGCCATGCTGAGTGTCTGAAGTGTGCTCTTGTGTCAAAAATACATAAAACAAATCATCACATGCTTGCTTGAAACTGTGTTACATTTTTAAGTCTTCTCTAATTGAAGGTATCCGACACCCTGCTCTTTCTGAAGCCATGTGCAAATGAAGAGAAATGCAAACCAGACGATGTTTGGTATTTCTGCGCGTGATCAGCCAATAAGGCAGGCACTGCTTTCATTTGCTGAACCTTCCTCTCTATGCACCGTGTATGACTTTGAATAACCTTCTCACTGAAATGGACTGGGTAATGTACAAGTGGACACGTCCCATAATGAAGCTGTAGCAGACTACGATGTCTGAACGTTGTATGTACATGAATATATAAACTTTATATGAATATTTCTCTATATGTAAACAAGTCTTCAGAATCTTGGCATGATGCTGTAACCAGCAGGACGTGGTGCAAAAATGGTTAGCACCTTTGGTGATGGTGCATTTGTCAGAATGGTCTTCTCTGTGTGTTCTCCCTGTGTCAGTGTGGGTTTCCTCCAGGTGCTCTGGTTTACTCTCACAGTCCTAATATTCATGCTGCCTGTTGGACCGGCTGTGTGAAAGTGCCCACAGGTGTCTGTGTAAGTGTGTGATGCACTGTGATGGTCCGGTGCCCCGTCCAGGGGTGTTCCTTCCTTGTTCCCAATGATTCCAGGAAGGCTTCTGGCACTGTGACTTGAACGGTATGAACTGCTTACTGAAGATGAAGTATTGAATAAATAATATGGGCATAAGAAGTTTGGGAGCCTGTTTTTAAGGGAGGAACGCCCTTGTTTGTGGCACAGTTTACTGTAGAGGACCAAACGCATAACAAGTTGTCCCTTGACGTTACATTATCAATGCCCCATCAAACTCTGTATGTAAACAAATGTGATGAGACAACTGCAGCTCCTCTGGGGCGGCGGGGGAGGGGAAACAGCTGATGGAGGGTAGGCATGCGACTATAAAACACGTTTATGAGGCCTCCACCCACACATGGCCAGAATACCAGAGGAAAGCCTTCACTCAGTGAAAACATATGTGCTCCACTACAGGTTCTTATCACAACCACTGTTTCGGGTGCTGCCCGGGCCCAGGCTTTCTGAATTCACAATGAGTCCGTAGCTTTTGACTTATTTACACTTCTGTTTTATTAGGCACATCCACTTTCACGGGTCATTTAATCTCAAACATCACAAATAACCCTCAACAAACATTATTCATCCCAGCTGGAACCAAAGAATAGTTGGTTCTTCTGTGCAGCAACTATTCTTGTCCGTGGGCGTGTCCAGAAAAAGAAGCTCCAGAAGGAGCTCAGAGCCTCAAATAAAGAGTTATCGCAGAGTGGACCTGGACAGGGTCATTTAGAGCATGTTATATTGTCCTCAATGGTTTGCTAAAAGACCAGTGAACGACATAAAATGGGAAAACGGCCCCTCATCCAATGTTTGATTTCAAAAGAAACCCAAGAAATAAATGGAAATAAGAACAGGAAAATGCTCCCTTGGTGTGTTTTTGAGAGCCGTGGTCAGTGAGACTCCAGGTGCTTTACTATTATCTCTGTTGTTCTCAATGTTCACGAGCTGAGCCAGACGCTCAGCACATCTACATATGTGTATCCCATATCAGTAAGATCAGACCCAGCTGTAAACAGTTGATAAACCATGACTCTGTCCTGACTTTATCCATCGATCTGTGAATTCATTCACAGTGACGCTGGATGTCACCAGAGTCATTTCCAGAAACAGAATTCATCCATTCATTATCTGTAACCCTTATCCAGTTCAGGGTCGCGGTGGGTCCAGAGCCTACCTGGAATCATTGGGCGCAAGGCGGGAATACACCCTGGAGGGGGCGCCAATCCTTCACAGGGCAACACAGACACACACACACACACTAAACAGAGTTCATTTGAAGGAAGAGATCACTATGTAATTTTCAGATATTATTTGGCCAGATATTATTTGGCTGTTGGATCATTCTCAGCACTCAGTGACATTGAATGTACCATGAATAACACTAGTACAGATGTTATTTAGTCTAAAGGCCAAAGGCCTAGCGATGATATTCAAGGTGAACATTCAACACCGACGCCTGCTAAATGCTTTGGTAATTGGAGTGTAGATGTCTCTGCAGTGTAACAACAGCACTGACCTTCTGTACCGTGGAGGTGAGCTCCAGACACAGCTGGATGATTCTGTTCTTGGTGGAGGTGAAGTCACTGACACCTGTCAGAGGAGTCCTGACAGAAGGAAGAGAGAGAAACAGAGAGAGAGAGAGAGAGAGAGAGAGAGGGAGAAGGGTTCAAGTCCATTTCAAGTCAAACCGTCCTCTTTACACCACAGCGAGGCATTCCTGTCTGAGCTGCTGCTCGAGGAATGTGTCGTCTCAAGCCCAAGCAAGCAGTGTAGTGTATATTAAGGAGCAATCTTTATGTCAGCTCCACATCTGCATTACTTCACTTTAAAGGAGTGTTTTGAAAAGGAGGGAGTGTGTTTTGATGGCATTAAAAAACAAGAGGCAGGAACATTGGGCATAGAAAAAGAATTAGGTCATCGGGATCTGGAGGGTTGAGCAGAAACACACTTAAAAAGAGTCAGAAACCGTATCTACGGCCATTTCCTCACATCTTGGGCTTTTCTGAGGATAAAACAGCCCTCTCTACGTTATCTTCCTTTTTTTGCCACAGTTCCCGTAGCACTATGCATTTCTTTCTTCTCGAACAGTTCAATGAAAATGTCTGTCTCTGCAGCTGGAATCTCAGTGGAGAGAAGTGAACTGTCCTTACTCTTCTGCTCCAACTTCCCTCATTGCTCACTAGCAGCTCAACAATGCGTCACATGGTTTCATGCCACAGAGTCAGATGATGTCCTAGTAAACCAGATAAAAGCCGTAGAGGCAAGGACTTAACGGACTTTGATTAAACAAAAGAAAAACACGTTTACTGATAAAACAGTCAGTTAGTGCATGCACCTCAGAGTGTATCAGTTTGAGTGTGTGTGTTGTGTACCTGTCCAGCCAGGCCAGCATGCTCTTGGCTGCTGCTATAAGCTCCACCACCGCAGTGAGGAACTCATTGGGTGGTTTGCCGGAGCTGCTGCCAGTGTATGAGGGGTTTTTCCTCCTCTCTGAGGTGCAGTTGTGCAGGTTATAGGATGCTGCCCTCATCCGGCCAACCAGAGTCTTCAGGTTATCCGTCTCCACCCCGTAATTCTGTAAATAAAAGAAAACACGGTATCAATCACGGCAGTGAGACCAAACACATTACTGACTATTACCGAGCGGCCTCGCCACAGTCGGCACCTTCACACACATACCAGACTTATCAGAGTCCAAATCCAGGCTTTCGTTTCGGCATATCTCCCACTGCAGTGCGCATTAGCAGACTAAAGTTAAAGTAAACACACCCTCTCGGGGCAGTAACAGTGTGTGACAGTGGACTGAGCTCTGGGTCATTCTCATGACCGAGCGGCTAAAAAACCCTCGCCACATTCCAGCTGTCCAGCCAGCGGACCGGCGGCTATCACCTGACTTCAAGCGGATTCCAGCGTCCTGCCTCGGGACCGTTCAAACCCCTGATGCCAACTAGCCCTGCGCTGGACTCTGGGACTGGAGAAGTCTAGACATGTAGCATACAGATGTGAAATGTTGTACACGACTGGACAGCTTATTTTACATTATGTGCCTACATTTCTGTGACTAAACTGCAACATTAGTAGTGTTTAACCATTAACAATGCTATTTAGCACCAGGTACTACATACTATTATTGTCACTGAACAACCAAAGATAATTTGTGCCTTGGTAATTAACCCATCTGTGGCTGTTAACACACACAAACCCCGCCCACCCCACCACCCCATAATTCTCCTGCTGGTCAAGGGTCAAGATTAAAACAGCAAGTTCATGATCCCAAGCGCACCTCTATAATCATTAGGCTATAGCTGTATAAACAAGTAGAACCTAGAATGTCTGGAGTCTACTGCTCAGCACAGCTTCTACACTTAGAGCCCCAGCTCACACTTCAGGTTTTTGGGTTTGTCTCTCTGATATACAGCTTCACAACTACGGTGTGTAGCCGGGCCATTTGTTGGAGCATTTTTATCAGCCTCATTCTACACCATTCATCATCGGTCACTTTCTGCTGTAGAAATGTTAATATTTCAGTCGCTAGCTGTCAACACAGCGACACTGTAAGGGAAGTAGTGACAACCCTGTGAAATATTCACCAGGGGCCCCTCCTCATTAATGACAACAGTGTGAAACATCCTAAAGGTGTGGGAGCACGTCTTTCAACACTCTGTCACAAAACCTGACTGAGATCAGGCAATTCTGCTCTCTCTGCTCTAATCCTTGAGTTCTCTCTCTCTCTCACTCTCTCTAACAAACACACACACACAAAGAAACACACAGTGTCCTGCTTCAAACCATGAGGAACATCTGCACCCAAATACACTGCAGGAAAAGACTCAACCTGATGAGGAAACGCCTCATAGTTCATGGCAGACTCTCCCATCCAGAGTGACGTTATTATTGTCTTGTTACAGGGGAAAGCTAATGCAGAGTTAGGAGTCTTGCCCATGGCTTCTTATAACATGGTGTTTCTGCCAGAGCTGGGCATCAAACCCCTACGTTTCCCACGTCTGAATTCTAAAAAGCAGGTAGAGGTCCCATTTAAGCACTAACTCTAACATGAGCGGCGCTGAGTGACCGGCAGAGCAAGTCATCTGACTGTAACCGACGGAAGCTGCAGGAACAATGGCATGAGACATTTTCCTGCTTTTGCACGCTGTGTGTGTGTGTGTGAGCAGGGTGGGGGTTTTCTGACAGGTGGGTGGGTCACATCTGTTTCCTGCTCTCCAGGAGATATCTTCCAGAACATTCCCCTCACCAGCTTCACTCTGAACATGTAAAGTCTATTCCAGCTCCATATTACAGCACCTCTTCATTTCCTCTGAGCCTCGGCCATGTGCTTTCTGCCACACACACACACACACACACACACACACACACACACACACTTTTACACACACACACACTTACACTTCACAGCCTGTGGGATATGTAAGTAAAGTTTATGTGGAGAGTGGGGGCAATGTCTACTCCCCAAAGCTATTACAGCTGAAGGCTACAGTTGAAGTATGGTATGACTGCACATTATGGACAGTGTCTGGAGTAGCTGCACATGAGCCTGAATTCAACATGCCCAATGACTGGCATCAAGTGAAAGAGTATGAACTCCCCCAGCACAGAGTTCTCCAGAGCGATGAAGTTATTGGTTTACTCCATCCATTGCATTCTGGATGATTTGGAGCTGCTTAAGATCCAGAAATAGGGCAGGGCAATTAATCGAAAATTAATCGAAATCGACAGTCAGAACTTCTAATCGACATAATCTTGTCTATATCGATTATTTCAATCTATGTCCCCACTATGTGTTCGTGTACTGTCCCTTTAACACCACATTACCATGCTGTAGTCACATGATTCTGCCTATCTGCCACATGGTGGAGAACCTAAACACCGAGGCCGACCGAGCAACTAAAAATAAATCAATTGTAAACACTGAGAAAAAGCAGTTTCAGCCAAAGCACCATCACACACCAAATATAAACAGAAAACGAGAGAGGAACAAGCTCCCAGCGACATTAGAAAAAACATCCCAGCTTTAACACTGGAGCATTTTTACAGCACAAGCCTCGTCACTGAACTATGAGGGTCAAAAATACTCAAACAAGATAATCGTTCATTAATCATAATCATGGTAAAACGTACAATTAATCGTGATATTGATTTGTGGTCATACCGACCAGCACTACATCAAGTCCTCACAGGGAATGTTCCAGCATCTAGTGCACCAGCTTCAAACCTAAGTTGATAAAGAGATCTTCCGGACGGCAGTGTGTTCTCATGTCCCCCACGTCTCTTTAACGCGGTCACTCAGACAGTTTCACGCTATTAAACCCCATTCAGTACAGATGTATAATAGAGAGTGGACACTGATAACTCCGGCTGAGCAGATAGTCTCCCCTACAGTCAGGGCTTAATCAGGCTCCATTCATACTGTATACAGCACCAACAAAAACAGCAGCACACTGCTTACACTTCACTAACACTGAGCTTTCTGTGTGGACCACAACGTCATACACGGTGGATGTGTCTCCTCCACAGCTGGAGAAGCCCTCCAGCCCTCGCATATATTTACCATACATCCTACAGCAGAGGAGAGACCCAACTCCTGCTTTCTGGCCCCAGGAGGAGGTCCAAGGCAAAGGAAGAAAAACAGAAACACTGTAGATGTATTCCAGACTGAATATGTCATTGTTCACTTGTGTCCAGATCACTGGAGATGCTAATATCACACACGGACAGGGCCCTAGAGTGGGTTTAGTGTCCTATACAGTGTCTACAGAAGAGGTGTCAAACACAACAAAAGCTCTAATCCAGGCCACTCCTCTGAATTAAAAGATTGGAAATTAAAGAAACACTAGGTAAGGTTCAGTATTTTTGCTCCTGGGGGCCCCCCTACATCTGCACAGTGGAAATCAATGTTACAGCACTGTGGTAGTTGTCTAACCTCCCTCAAGTTACATAGTGCAGTTTCTGAAACGCTGAGCCAGGAGTAGCAATGACAGAGGCTGTATTCTCCCTGTTACAGCGAAGCAGTGAAGCATCCCAATGATTTTGAAATAAAATTACTACCTAGTCTGAGATTTTGGGAAAACCAATGTAAACGACAGTTTCTGAAAAAATCCATTTGGGAGCAAACAGACTGGAGAGCTGCAAATGCTGTGGAAAAGACCTCAGAAATTACTAAAAATGTTTTTTTAATTATTATTTTTATTCATTCATTCATTATCTGTAACCCTTATCCAGTTCAGGGTCGCGGTGGGTCCACACCACACTCCTCACAGACAGTCACCCGGAGGAAACCCATGCAGACACAGGGAGAACACACCACACTCCTCACAGACAGTCACCCGGAGGAAACCCATGCAGACACAGGGAGAACACACCACACTCCTCACAGACAGTCACCCGGAGGAAACCCATGCAGACACAGGGAGAACACACCACACTCCTCACAGACATTCACACGGAGGAAACCCACGCAGACACAGGGAGAACACACCACACTCCTCACAGACAGTCACCCGGAGGAAACCCACGCGGACACAGAGAGAACACACCACACTCCTCACAGACAGTCACCCGGAGGAAACCCACACAGACACAGGGAGAACACACCACACTCCTCACAGACAGTCACCCAGAGGAAACCCATGCGGACACAGGGAGAACACACCACACTCCTCACAGACAGTCACCCGGAGGAAACCCACACAGACACAGGGAGAACACACCACACTCCTCACAGACATTCACACGGAGGAAACCCACACAGACACAGGGAGAACACACCACACTCCTCACAGACAGTCACCCGGAGGAACCCCACGCAGACACAGGGAGAACACACCACACTCCTCACAGACAGTCACCCGGAGGAAACCCACGCAGACACAGGGAGAACACATCAACTCCTCACAGACAGTCACCTGGAGGAAACCCACGCGGACACAGAGAGAACACACCACACTCCTCACAAACAGTCACCTGGAGGAAACCCACGCAGACACAGAGAGAACACACCACACTCCTCACAGACAGTCACCAGGAGGAAACCCACGCAGACACAGGGAGAACACACCACACTCCTCACAGACAGTCACCTGGAGCGGGAATCGAACCCACAACCTCCAGGTCCCAGGAGCTGTTTGACTGCGACACCTACCCGCTGCGCCACCATGCCACCCGTATTATTATTATTTTTTTTTTAAATTTATTTATTTATTTATTTTTTTATATTAAAACCATGAAGGTTGCCTTTAAGCATTATACAAATAACACAGACTTTTGTAGATGGGAGTTATCACAGGAAAAAACAGAGCAAACAGAAACCACTTTTGCCTCGTGATGCATGTGTGTGACGTCTGGTGTGAAATTATATTCACACTACACCATTTCTAGTGTGAAATGAGCACAAGAAAACACCCAACAGCTACACAGACGTTCAATCTGGTTTGCTCTCTGGCTTCTTTTTGTTGGAAGCCTTCTCCCACATCTGTGTGTCCCTTCTCCAAGCATGCAGGGGCAGATAGATCAGAGAATCTCTAAAGGGTGATGTAGGAGACAGGCAGGTAAGCCATCCAAGCATGTTGTTTGGACTGCGTTTTACAGCACTGTGGCTGAAAAACAGAGCTTTTGATTTACTAGCCGACTTTATACTGGACTCCATGTAATGTGGCCCGTTGTCTAATAGCTGACTGGGCTTTGTGGGAAATCCCTGCTTTCCTCTTCACTGTCTACCTCCAACTTTCCTTTAGACCCAATAATGGAGACACGTGACACTCTAGGGCCCTGTCCAGGAGTGGCACTGACATCCATCTGAGTGACCAGGTCACAATGTGCCCACAAGTATGAGCTGTGGCTTCAGCAGAAGATAATCCATCATCGGTTTTTGGTGCGGTAAAGAGGTCTAGGAGCCGGAGGAGACATGAAGGGGCAAGCCTTTAAAGCTCCACACGGCAGAGGTTAATAAGCAGAGTACCGTCACAGTGGAGATATGTCCATTCACAGAAGCCAGAACAAACAGAAAGCATTCTTCGAGCCAAATGCTTCCATATCAGTGATTTCACATGTTATTGAAAAGTTAGAGACTTTCATTTTCAGGATTATAGGGGGTCTCCCCACTGATAGAGATATGAGTCTGGTGTTGTATGAACGGAAGTAACTGCCTAGGGGCGTTGGCATGTTGACCTGAGCTGCTGAGTGTAATGAAAGTCCTACAAGGACTTTGTTAAAAGGGACAGTTGGGGGAAAAAATCACTTTTTGAGTGCATTAGCGCATTAATTTTGGGATCTGGAGTCTACCAATCGACACAGACCACCCAGACTCCTTTGGTGACCTTCCTAAGTCTGAAAACCTGGTGTAAAAAAAGTCCTTCTGATTTCATGCTGCATCTTTGATAGCCCACCTCCCTGTACTAGTCTCTCCATTCACAGCCCTAGACCTGCGGTGATGGTGCAAAGATGAGGTTAAATGGAGCAAATCAGAGACAACGAACGCGGAGATATAAGAGCCCTGATCAAAAACAGCTAAAATAAACAGAGCAAAAATGGCTAAAAACCAGAGCTTCTGCTCCTCGCTCCTCGTTCTGAACAAGGCTGTTTGGACAGCGGGAGAGCACTGGAGAGCTGTGTTCCCTTGTGAAATAAGGGGTTTAATTTAAGATGGTTAGATAGTTGTCTTCTGGAACCTGGCGAGATACAGCAACTACTTACGACTACTTAGACTGATTAACACATTCCAGTGTAATTCCTGCTACTGACCAGAGCACAGAGAAGGTCCACAGCCTCAAGAATGAGCTCCTGGTGTCCGATGCGGCTCACGGTCAGCTTCTCCAGATCCTGGTAAGAAATCTTCAACAGCTGCTCTCCATCTATCTTCTTCTTCTCAAAGTTTGGTATGTATTGCTGGAGGCTATCATCCAGTCCTGAGAGAGAGAGAGAGAGAGAGAGAGAGAGAGAGAGAGGGGAGAGAGAGAGAGGGAGAGAGAGAGGAAGAGAGAGAGGGGAGAGAGAGAGAGGAAGAGAGAGGAAGAGAGAGAGGGGAGAGAGAGAGAGAGAGAGAGAGAGAGAGAGAGAGGGGAGAGAGAGAGGAAGAGAGAGAGGGGAGAGAGAGAGAGGGAGAGAGAGAGGAAGAGAGAGAGGGAGAGAGAGAGAGAGAGAGAGAGAGAGAGAGAGAGAGAGAGAGAGAGAGAGAGAGAGAGAGAGTCAGATTCACACAGTTGAAGGGTTCGCCTATTTAGACACCATTTGAGTGTTAGAACAAACAGTATGTCAATAAAATATATTTACTCAGGCTTTAAGTGTATTTCACAAAGGTGTGTGTGTGTGTGTGTGTGTGTGTGTGTGTGTGTGTGATAGAGAGAGAGAGAGAATTGAAGACTGATAGTCTCCATATACAACTAATACTTACAAATATATATAATAAAACAACTTCTAATATCAGTTTTAATATTACAATACATAGAATATCTAAAAGTATAAAAATCTAACTGATTTATGAGTTTTTTTAATGCTGAATATATAATTAAAACCTCCTAACAACCACCCGAGTCCTGGTGTCTCATCCAAATCGTCCTCGACTGACAAACAGCACTTAAATCTGAGAGAGAGGAAAATCTCTACTCTCACTTCAGATCTGAGAACAACCACACACACACACACACACACACACACGCACGCACAAGCTATTTTCACATATGAACACAGAACAGAGAGATTCTGTGAAGTATCAGATCTGGAGTTGTCCTTTCACATATACAGAACACAACAGAAGATTTTGTGTCAGATGTATTCTGGCAGTGGGAAATGTTCCGCATGCTTTAGGCATGGGGCAGCACATGTGTTTGAATGCGCAGGAGATGGAGAGAAATTTCAGGGACATTAGTGACTGTTCACACACGTACTCAGTGTGATTTTATCTGTGACAGGAGGATAAAGTCAGAGTAAAGTTCAGACATATGTGGGTGTTCACATAATCCTCTATTAAAAAAAACACACATCCAAACACACTCTTGTATCTCCAGCATAACACCCAAGAGACACTGGTCTGAGTCCTGATCCAGGTAGCTGTCTGAAACTCAGACAAAATGCCAGTGTAGTTCACACGTATGAGACCATTCACACGTTAGTGCCCAAAACACACAGCTCAGAGTTTTCTCAAGGCCTGATGTGCTTCATTGCTATGTTGAGAGTTTAGCAACTGCTCGCTAAGTTGCTCTAAAGGTGCAGAGGCGACAAATGCAGCTTTTCAACACCACACTCATTCACTGTTTGTTAGGCGTGCAGGGTGACAGATGGCGTTTGTGTTTCCCTCACGCAGATGTGTCTGCCACCAGCCTATTCTGTTTATTCTCCCTTAGCTTTCAAAAAGCCTAATGACCCTTAGCTAATAGCACTCACACTGTAAGTTGAAAAGTTGGAAGGTATAACTCAACTGAACTCAGCTTTTTAGCAGAACCCAGGGGAGTTCATCTGTACTAAGCTAGCAGTTTGTGTGATGTCCACTGGAAAGATTGAGGTAAGGCAAGCCTGAGGTCACCATGCCCAATGCCCAGCGTTGGACAGAGCGGTATAAAACCCTTCAACATTCTCTGGAGTGACTGAGCTCAGTCTAGTGCCTCTGGGATAGACTGTAGTGATATCTGTGAGCCACAACTAACCGTCCGACATCGGCGAGCGACTTCAATAAAGTTAAAGCATGATTCAGCCCATTGTGAGTTGTGAACGCACAAACTAAAGACGCCCACGAGAGACTGTGTTGAGGTGTCTGTTTCCCACTGTATTTTGTGTTTATGGTGGTGACGGGGGAGGGGGATGGCTCCATGCATCTCTCACTGTGCTGCTGCAGTGACAGCCGAGTGAATAGAGCCCCTTTGTGGGGGGTAGACTCTATTTCTCTCAATCAAAGGGAACGCCAGGGAGTAAGAGGGGGCAAGGGTCAAATGCTGCCAAGCACTGCAGCCCCTCTTTCACCCCAAAGGGACAACAGCTGCATTCTCCATCCTCAGAAAAGACAGAGAGCGACTGGGGCCAACAGCGTCATTACCGGACCACCACGCATTGATATAGATCTATTTTCAAACCAAGAGCTGGACAAATCCTAAAAGAAGAGGACAGTTCAGTTACAGTGACTGTGTGTGTGTGTGTGTGTGTGTGTGTGTGTGTGTGTGTGTGTGAGTGTGTGTGTGTGTGTGTATGCACCCTATTGAAGTCCGATTGTCCGGTTTCAGAGTGCGACACTAATGTAAACGAATGGGAAAGACAGATAAATTTATCTCATACACAGCTCCTCTCCCTGCCCTGGAGAGAGACTCACAGCACTCAGAAGCACAGAAAACCACTGCCTTTGTGTCAGGGGCATAAAGGATCCAACTGTGTTGCATAATGGAGGGAAAAAGACTTACCTTCTGCTAGCCGTATTAGGATTTTTGTTATAGCCTCTAATGCAAAGCTGTTAGCACGTCACAATCTGTTAGCTGTTAGCATGTCTCTGCTCTTTTGACCAAATCTGAGTGAATTGTTCAAACACAGATCATATACAAGACTGAGTACTCATCTTAGTTCACTCTTGTGTTGTTTAAGTGTGTAAGAGACTATAGGCACAAGCCATATATTCCTTAGTCTCATTGGTTTCCCCCTGTTTACAGATAAATAATCTGATCCCTCCATCCCACCCTGAGAGTGTAATCATGTTTTATTGTGATTGTTTTTCTGCTTTGGCTTAGTTCAATAAAGTAGTTCTGGTCTGAAAGTGTGAGTGATCAGTCAGTGATGTTTCTACGCTGCAGTGCGAGCTATAAGATTCACGTTTCCCTGCTGAATTAGTGTCTAATTGCTGACTGGGTGCAGTGTTATTACTTTTATTATCTGTGATCTGCACTATGTAGGGAGTATGGTGCTATTTGGGACGCAGCCTGAGCTCATTTACTGACTGACAGACGAACAGAGCTCTGTTTAAAAATGTGACGTGGATAGTTTAAAGTCTCAATGAGAACTAAACGTGTTGACAGAAACACTAACCCATGGATAGTGAACATCTGAATTAGAACTACCTGCTTAAAGCCTTCGTATCTGAAGAAGTGCCAGATTGGCTGGTGTCCACAACTTCTCGCATAGTGTAGCACTCTTTAAAATTCACTAAATACACAGACAACTGGCAATTCACACTAGAGAGTGTCCACTGGTCTAGAGTTAGCATAATTAGCTTGCACTAGCTTCACAAATAGCAGTTAGCATGCAGCTTTGATTTTTCAGGACTTAATTAGCATGTAAAGTACACACTCCACTTTTTAGTGATGTAACTGAGTAACCAGCACTTAAGTGAAGTGAACAGTCCGTCCACGAATTCTTTCCCAAAAGAAGAGATTGGAAGCAAATCCCCAGTGTTGTTTTTATCTCTCCAAGCACCGCCTAGCGTGCCTGGGCTCTCAGGACTGGAACACACTTCAAAGCCTGAGAAAATGTGGGAATATTTCTGAACATCAGTGCTGTCTGTCTGAACATTCCTGCAGATCTGACCAGACTTTTGGGGTAAGACAGTTACAGAATCACCACGTTAACAATTAAAGGCTAAGCCCCAGCTCTATGAAAGTGTCCAACAAATAAATACAGTGGAGTTTGAGTTCCTAACTTGTGTTTATTGATAGTCAGAAAACATGTTATTTCTTACTAATTCAAGGAATAAGGTTTAAAAGACTGTTGGTCCCCCCCCCCCCCCAACGGTGTTGGGAAACTCTAATAGGCGTCTTGCCTGTGACGTAGATGGTGGACAACAACTCTAGAAGCACTTAATTTAATGCAAAATGACGAAAAGGTGTGTTGTTTTTGGCTGCAATCATTCAATGTACAGTGGGACATCTGTGAACAAATGGCACAAAGATCCCAAAATATCCAGAAAATGGACTAAATTTGTCAACTTTAAACGGACACTTTGGAAAGGACCATCCGCTCACTCCGTTATCTGTAGCTCATTTCACTGGCGCTTTTCCAACAATATGGGCATGTAAGGACACCAACGAAAGGTGTTCAAGAGCCTCTGTAACATGGAGGTAAACAGGGTAAGGACACTCACTTCGCCTGCTTTAGTTGGTGTTAGTTAACGTTAGCTTGACTCGCTAAACTCGGTGTCTCAGATTATACTCGGCTACGTAGCTGCATTACGGAGGTTTATAGTGTCGGATGAATTCGAGTTCAACTTCGATCACATTTACAAGAATAACGGTACCTCTACATTTGAGTTTAGCTTATTGCTAGGCTATTGTCATGAATAATGTTGGTTATTTAGCTAGATACTGTCATAACAGTCAGTCATAACGGTGTTTTACCGCGGCGTTGTTCAGCTGTTGTCCACCAGTGACGTCATGGTTGCGTTCAAGAATTTCCGTAGCGAGCTCGGGTTTTTCCGTCAATTTAATAAAATTGTCAGTTTTAAAGCAAATTAAGCAGCTATTTTCATTTTAATTCATACTTATATCTGTCAGTAACTACAATAATGTGGAATATTCATGGAGGTCCATTAAGTGGTGCTTAGCCTTTAACATGCAGCAATTAGTGTATTTTAGCATCAGTCACAACGTGAAGAAAGAATGGTGCTGACCCTGTGAAACTCAACTAAGAAGACAATCGTTAAGAGGAGCATTTTCCAGACAGTTCATCTCTTCAAATGTAGGCATATTATTCAGTTCAAAATGTAATCTAAAGCCTGTTATTATTATTAGTAGTAGTAGTAATATTATTATATTCAAGACTATTCTGTCTGCTGGTTTTCAAGATACTGACACTGAACCAACTCCAGACATCTTGAGTCTGACTGAGAGAGATGTCTTTATTTGATTGGACATGTCTTACCCCTATGTGTGCTGCTCTTGGTTTATACCCTGCTCTTTGTTTTGCTTCAGTTTCGACCAGAGGAGGACAGGCTCCCCGCTTTTGAGACTTCCTTCCTCTTAAGGTTTAGTCTTTCCTGCCTCTAATGCGTCTGTATGCGTCAACTCTGGCTCAGACCTGAAATTCTATAAAGCTGCTGCGAGCCAAAACCAGCTGTAAAAGTGCTCTATAGAGAATGGGCAACTACGTTTGAAGGTTTCACTGCCACTTTACTGTTTTACCTCCTGAATTTTCAGTTCAGATACGGTTACTGTGCACTCAGCAGAACAATATCCAATATTTTTACACAAATAAAGAGACTACGAACTGAAGTAGTCTTCCAGCACTTAACTTTCAATGGAAGTCAAAGTGAAAAGCAGTTCTTGAGAATTTCTATTGGTCGATTCATAATGAATTTTTGACACAATGTAAAGGACAGTGTTCAACAGACACGGTAAACTTAACGTTGACAAAAACAGAGGTATGTTTTTCATTGGAAAGAGACGATACGCAAATCACATTCAATTCACAAGGTTTATGTCACGGTTTGTGGTCTGATAATCTCATTAGTCAAAGAACAGCACACAGATGCAAAAAAAAGCATGTCCTCGCCCTCACGTACAGTAAATGATGTTTACTCGTCTGACAGCTGCTGCTCATGCCATACAACGTCTCTGTGTTAACTCAGTGACCTGAGTCCCATTGTTGTTTCCAACCTGGAAAACTGAACAAACGCACTCCATTTGCAGTACGTTTTCCACTGCGGTTGTGAGAATGATTTTGCTTTACACAACACAAACACTACTCTGTCTCGACCAAAGCTAATGTGTCCTAAAATCCCATAATGCCTTGCTTTGTTCACAATGCCTTACGTCATGATCCTATTCTCTATAAATAAAACTGGAAAGGAAATTTCCAATTTTTTACCTCGTAAGAGTTCATGCTTCATGGCAACCATTTGAGATGACATAGCAACCACCTAACGGCCATTAATAAACCACAGAGCAACTAGCTTAGGGAGTTAAGGATAATGTATGCTTCTGCGTCTAACTTACAGTTGCTTACAGTGGGTTCGATTCCCGTTCCGGGTGACTGTCTGTGAGGAATGTGGTGTTTTCTCCCTCTGTCCGCGAGGGTTTCCTCAGGGTGACTGTCTGTGAGGAGTGTGGTGTGTTCTCCCTGTGTCCGCGAGGGTTTCCTCCGGGTGACTGTCTGTGAGGAGTGTGGTGTGTTCTCCCTCTGTCCGCGAGGGTTTCCTCAGGGTGACTGTCTGTGAGGAGTGTGGTGTGTTCTCCCTGTGTCCGCGAGGGTTTCCTCCGGGTGACTGTCTGTGAGGAGTGGGTGTGTTCTCTCCGTGTCTGCGTGGGTTTCCTCCAGGTGCTCCGGTTTCCTCCCACAGTCCAAAAACACACGTTGGTAGGTGGATTGGCGACTCAAAAGTGTCCGTAGGTGTGAGTGTGTGAGTGAAGGTGTGTGTGTGTGTGTGTGTGTTGCCCTGTGAAGGACTGGCACCCCCTTCAGGGTGTATTCCCGCCTTGCGCCCAATGATTCCAGGTAGGCTCTGGACCCACCGCGACCCTGAACTGGATAAGGGTTACAGATAATGAATGAATGAATGAATGATACTGAATTGTTGTCCAGGAGTGTATGAAGCCCTGGTGAGTGAAAAGTGTTGTTAAACTGGAGGGTCACCTACTGAACCCAGTGGGAAACTCTCAGCTAAGCCACACTAATCCACATCCTCATCACCCCCTCACACCACCAGCTTCTAATTACTAACAGCACAAAACTCTGGCCTCTCAGCCTTCAGTTAGAAATGAGAGAGCAGAGCCTCTCCATCTCTCTCGCTGTTCTTCTTGTTCTGTGTTTATATCTTTATCCCTTTCTGTGTCTCGCTTTCCTCTGATCCTTTTTCAATTTCACTTCCCTCTTTCTGTTTCACTTGCTCTCTATTTTTAGTTCTCTCTCTCTCTCTCTCTCTCTCTCTCTAAGCAGCCCATAGAGAATCGGTGGGAAAGTTATTGTGTGTAAAATTCAGTAGCACCTTATCAGCCTTCAGCTTTTTTTCAGTGGCTCTTTAGGGACGTGAGGAATGTTTATTGTTCTCTGGCTTTGACTGAAACTGCTCCAGGATTTCAGTCTCACTCCAGAGCTGGGACACACTGCCTTCTCAGAGCTACACTGCACCGAAGGCCTACAGCGTGAAACAGTGACTTTCTGAAGCTTTCAGTAATATTTTATAGTTGAAGAGTGACAAACTCCCACGGAGAGGTAATATTAGCCCTACAGCCCTTCAAGAAAACGTATTTACTAGTAAACTAATGTCCGCACTAGACTGAACCCAGATCAGTAAAACACCACTGTTCACTGTTAGCCCAGTAGTAGAGTGGGTAATGTCTGCGCTGGACTGAACCCAGGTCAGTAAAACACCACTGTTCACTGTTAGCCCAGTAGTAGAGTGGGTAATGTCTGCGCTGGACTGAACCCAGATCAGTAAAACACCACTGTTCACTGTTAGTCCAGTAGCAGAGTGGGTAATGTCTGCGCTGGACTGAACCCAGGTCAGTAAAACACCACTGTTCACTGTTAGTCCAGTAGTAGAGTGGGTAATGTCTGCGCTGGACTGAACCCAGATCAGTAAAACACCACTGTTCACTGTTAGCCCAGTAGTAGAGTGGGTAATGTCTGCGCTGGACTGAACTCAGGTCAGTTAAACACCACTGTTTACTGTTAGCCCAGTAGTAGAGTGGGTAATGTCTGCGCTGGACTGAACCCAGGTCAGTAAAACACCACTGTTCACTGTTAGCCCAGTAGTAGAGTGGGTAATGTCTCCGCTGGACTGAACCCAGGTCAGTAAAACACCACTGTTCACTGTTAGTCCAGTAGCAGAGTGGGTAATGTCTGCGCTGGACTGAACCCAGGTCAGTAAAACACCACTGTTCACTGTTAGTCCAGTAGCAGAGTGGGTAATGTCTGCGCTGGACTGAACCCAGATCAGTAAAACACCACTGTTCACTGTTAGCCCAGTAGTAGAGTGGGTAATGTCTGCGCTGGACTGAACCCAGATCAGTAAAACACCACTGTTTACTGTTAGCCCAGTAGTAGAGTGGGTCATGTCTGCGCTGGACTGAACCCAGGTCAGTCCATCACGCCGGCCACGTGCTCCACTGTCTAAGCTGTGAATAAGTGGAATTTGGCCTGAGACGGCATTCCAAAGCCTGGGGGGTCAACAGAGAGAATATTTACCCCATTATCCCTCCCCACCCCCAACCTAGAGAAGTAGAGGAGTAAGCAGACTGGAGAGTCGATAAAACAGCATTTAAACAGCACTCCCTTTCTCTGCTCATCACATCCATCTTCTTCACAAGCAGAGTAGAAAGAGCAGGAGGGTGAGCTGGAGAACGACAGAGACAGACGGGCAGAGAGAGAGAGAGAGAGAGAGAGAGAGAGAGAGAGAGAGAGAGACAAAGAAACTACAAAGCTATTAAAGTTTTCCTTGCAACAGTACTATAGGAGAACTATTTTTGGTTCCCTACAGAACCTTACACTAGACGGCTCCTAAGAACAACACAATAGAAGGATAAACAAACAAATGAAACACAACAGACAAAGGCCAATGAGACAATAGTCTATCACAAGTCAACCCCCACAACAAGCGAAGACCGAGAGTTCCTGATGTTTATATGAGTTTAAAATGTGGAAGCTGATAACATCTCTGTCAAAATGGAAATTTTATTTAAAAAAATCATTTGTTCAGTGCAGACATACATTAATTTGGGGACCTGGAGGCCACCAACATTCCCCAGTCTGTCTGTTGTGGGCTGCCCAAGTCTGAAAACCTGTGATAAAAAATGTAATTCTGATATTTTGTTGTTTCGCACGTAGAGTGCAAAGATTCCAGAATCATCCTCATCTGTGTTTCTCCAGTGAGTCCTCAGCGCTGGACTCACGTTTATGTAAGAGCACAGATACGAGGTGAAACACTGCAAAACACAACTAGAACGAAGAAAATGAGAATGGATAAGAAAGAGAACTGAGCAAAAACGCCTAAACAATGGAGCCTTTGCTCCATGCTCCTCACTGCTGTGCGCTCAGAGTCGGGGTGAACAGCGAGAGGCTCGTTATTATTTAAAGGAACACACGCTGAAAAAGGCCATTCTGAACAGGGAGGTTTACTGAAGGGTGGTGTGGTTAGGGTCGGACGATATGGCCAAGATTTATGATATAAATTTCTTATGTTTGGTCGATACAATATAATTTTGATGTGAACAGTACAGGGTGGGCCATTTATCTGGATACACCTTAATAGAATGGGAATGGTTGGCGATATTAACTTGTTTGTGGCACATTAGTATATGGGAGGGGGGAAACTTTTCAAGATGGGTGGTGACCATGGTGGCCATTTTGAAGTCGGCCATTTTGGATCCAACTTTTGTCTTTTCAATGGGAAGAGGGTCATGTGACACATCTAACACTATGTAACTGCAGTGTATAAGCTAAGGTTCAGAAATTCAAACAGGAGCAATAAAAGGTGTTTTAAATACGACTGTCAATCAATTAGAAAATTAATTCAATTTTTGTAACCGCTTATCCAGTTCAGGTTTGCGGGAACACACCCTGGAGGGGGCGCCAGTCCTTCACAGGGCGACGCACACTCAGACACATTTGAGTCGCCAATCCACCTACCAGCGTGTTGTTTTTGGAGCGTGGGAGGAAACCGGAGCACCCGGAGGAAACCCATGCGGACACAGGGAGAACACACCACACTCCTCACAGGCAGTCACCCGGAGGAAACCCACACAGACACAGGGAGAACACATCACACTCCTCACAGACAGTCACCTGGAGGAAACCCACGCAGACACAGGGAGAACACACCACACTCCTCACAGGCAGTCACCCGGAGGAAACCCACACAGACACAGGGAGAACACATCACACTCCTCACAGACAGTCACCTGGAGGAAACCCACACAGACACAGGGAGAACACACCACACTCCTCACAGACAGTCACCCGGAGGAAACCCACGCAGACACAGGGAGAACACACCACACTCCTCACAGACAGTCATCCGGAGGAAAACCTTGCAAACACAGGGAGAACACACCACACTCCTCACAGACAGTCACCCGGAGGAAACCCACGCAGACACAGGGAGAACACACCACACTCCTCACAGACAGTCACCCGGAGGAAACCCACGCAGACACAGGGAGAACACACCACACTCCTCACAGACAGTCACCCGGAGCAGGTCCCTGGAGCTGTGTGACTGTGACCATTGTGCCGGCGTCTATAAAAATTTATTGCGATTTATCGCACTATCACCTTTTAAAATTTAAGCGTTTAACCATTAATGGGTTAATATTGGCAGCACTAGTTTTAAAACATTTCATGAAATATTCTTTCTGTGTTTCCCATGGCCAATAATTTATCTGTTAATACCTTGTCTCCTTTTAAAGCAAGTGGTGGCGCTATTGTTGCTCTTCACCCATTCCCATACTCAGTTTAATAATAATGCAAGGCCCATCTCCTTCAATTACCTCTATCTATTACTCATCTACTACGGACAAATTCACATCTTGACCCCGTCCTGCGCGGCTGTGCACTACTTTAAAAGCCGCTGTCGGCGCAGTTTGGAGAGCAGCCTGTTGAGAAGTTTGTCGTCTAATGCATGCTTCGTTAGATGACTGAGAGGGGCTGAAGTGTCCTCAGTGCTGAGAGACGTTAACGTGCAGAGCATCATTAAAAAAGCAGTGTACGGTGTGAACAGGCTGGTGAAGAATGGGGAAGTGGAGCTCACATGGTTCCACTCAAGATTAACTTCATGCTGACACTGCAGAGTGGTCTTTTTATTAGGGAGAGGGAGGAGCTAATGAGGACCAAGCTCACTCTCTCTCTTTCACACACACACAGGGTTATGGTTATTTATATGTTCAAATGCTGTGTTTTGTGAAGTGATATGAAAGCTGTGTATCATCTTGTTTGGCATCTGCATGTACTATGTTTTTCTTGTTGGTTTTTCAGATTTAAAAAAATGCCTTAAATTAACAGCAGGCAACATTTTTTTTTCAACAGTAATACGTAAAGTGTAATACGTAATCCCATTCCTTATTTTTTTCCCCTGCACTTCATATTGCCCTTTGGAAAAAGGTACATAGTGTTGTGGTTAAAATCTTCCACTTCGCCTGGTACGTCATCAGCAGCTCTGCCAGTCAACAGCAATGAGGACCACTGCTGGACTTCATTCATTCATTCATTATCTGTAACCCTTATCCAATTCAGGGTCGCGGTGGGTCCAGAGCCTACCTGGAATCATTGGGCACAAGGCGGGAATACACCCTGGAGGGGGCGCCAGTCCTTCACAGGGCAACACAGACTCACACATTCACTCACACCTACGGACACTTTTGAGTCCAACGTGTGTTTTTGGACTGTGGGAGGAAACCGGAGCACCCGGAGGAAACCCACGCAGACACAGGGAGAACACACCACACTCCTCACAGACAGTCCCCCGGAGGAAACCCACGCAGACACAGGGAGAACACACCACACTCCTCACAGACAGTCACCCAGAGGAAACCCACGCAGACACAGGGAGAACACACCAGACTCCTCACAGACAGTCACCCGGAGGAAACCCACGCAGACACAGGGAGAACACACCACACTCTTCACAGACAGTCACCCGGAGCGGGAATCAAACCCACAACCTCCAGGCCCCTGGAGCTGTGTGACTGCGACACTACCTGCTGCGCCACCGTGCCGCCCTACTGGACTTCAGTTGTGGGGAAATGCAGTTTGTTTACGTTCCGAAACTCCGCGTCTTTTAAGGTGGAACTGTGTGTTTGAGAACGAAACCAACAATTTTGTTTGTGCGCAGCTGAAGTATAACTTTTTGAAGTAAGTTTTTAATTCACTGTTTGAATTACCACAGAAACTCATTTGTAACTAGAGTAACGCAGTTAGCCACCTCCCGAGTTTGGAGATATTTCCACCTTTAATAATGTGAAACCGCAGATATATTACACATCTATGGAGAAGGAATAGAGCAATATCCTCTTGTGAATGTTTGGAGTTCTCTTCATTGTCTAAAAGAATGACAGATGCCATTTCTGTGCCTTGAGCAGGGAAAGAGAGAGAGAGAGAAAGCCTAACACACCTGACATTGGGGCTCCGTAAACACCTTAAACCAGTTTCCAGCGTAAACCGACTGGAGAATAGCAAATGGTGAGGAAACATCTTCTGAATGTTATAGAAAGTGTTTTTCATTACAATAGTGAAGGTCACCTTATCCATTTCAGGGTCGTGGTTAAAACCATTTAATTATAGTAATATATATAACAAATATTTAATTTAATATATTTAATATTAATATAACATATCTTTTGTTGCAATAGTGTGTTCTTGAAATTAATAAAAGTATTTTATTATAGTTATATTGCCAAAAATATCGTTATCGCCAAATCCCTGAAATATCGTGATATAAATTTAGGGCCATATCGTCCACCCCTAGAACAAAGCCTGTATAACATACTGCATACACACCCCTAGTACAAAGCCCTCTATACTGTATACCTACTTGAGTAATCCGTGTGTATATGTATTTTACTGTATGTCATACATGTGTCACTAATGGTCCTGCTGTTAATGACCCTCTGAACAGGGGTCAGTTTCGGTCGTATTGTTTACTGCTTTCGTTTCCTCGCTTGTGTATATTTACTGCTGAGAGCAAAGTTCAGTGAAACTGCAACTGTTTGTCACATTTCTTTCTGATAATCGGCTGATTTCCTAAAGATTAGTGACACAGGGAATAGCAGCGGTTTCTGAAGTGAATTAAAGCCTAAACATACAGCTGATTAAACTGCATTTTAAAAGACAATACAAACTGTTTCTGTCTGTTTCTCTGTCTCTCTTGATCTATCTATCTATCTATCTATCTATCTATCTATCTATCTATCTATCTATCTGTCTATCTGTCTGTTTTAATGTCACTCTGTCTGTCTCTCCCTCTGTCTATCCATCCTTCAGTCTAGAGGTCTGCACAGGACTGTCTGTGAGGAGTGTGGTGTGTTCTCTCTGTGTCTGTGTGGGTTTCCTCCGGGTGACTGTCTGTGAGGAGTGTGGTGTGTTCTCTCTGTGTCTGCGTGGGTTTCCTCAGGGTGACTGTCTGTGAGGAGTGCGGTGTGTTCTCTCTGTGTCTGTGTGGGTTTCCTCCGGGTGACTGTCTGTGAGGAGTGTGGTGTGTTCTCTCTGTGTCTGCGTGGGTTTCCTCAGGGTGACTGTCTGTGAGGAGTGTGGTGTGTTCTCTCTGTGTCTGTGTGGGTTTCCTCCGGGTGACTGTGTGTGAGGAGTGTGGTGTGTTCTCTCTGTGTCTGTGTGGGTTTCCTCCAGGTGTCTGTCTGTGAGGAGTGTGGTGTGTTCTCCCTGTGTCTGCGTGGGTTTCCTCTGCGTGACTGTCTGTGAGGAGTGTGGTGTGTTCTCCTTGTGTCTGCGTGGGTTTCCTCCGGGTGACTGTCTGTGAGGAGTGTGGTGTGTTCTCTCAGTGTCCACGTAGTTTTCCTCCGGGTGACTGTCTGTGAGGAGTGTGGTGTGTTCTCTCTGTGTCTGCGTGGGTTTCCTTCGGGTGCTCCGGTTTCCCCCACAGTCCAAAAACACACATTGGTAGGTGGATTGGAGACTCAAAAGTGTCCGTAGGTGTGAGTGAATGTGTGAGTGTTTGTTGCCCTGTGAAGGACTGGCTCCCCCTCCAGGGTGTATTCCCACCTTGCGCCCAATGATTCCAGGTAGGCTCTGGACCCAACGTGACCCTGAACTGGATAAGCGGTTACAGATAATGGATGGATGGATGCAGGACTGCGCAGGCTGGAGTAGCCGTTAATGTCTAAACTGCGGGTGGGAGCGGGACAGATGTCGCTGATTTTTTGGAGGGAGTGGGCAGGTGCGGGACAAACTCTAGAGGGACTGGGTGGGAGCAGGATTTAAACAATAAGAAACTCTTGCCATAACAGACTTCCCCTTGCTCCACCCACAAGTGTGTTCTCTCATAGCAACTTGCTGCTAGGTTTGACAAGCTTCAATGTGCATTATCAAAAATCATATAAATAGACAGAGTTAAATTAATAACACACTCAACCTGAAAGTCTGTAAGGAATAGAAAGTTGTAAAACTGAATGCTGTGTGTGTGTGTGCACGCATACAGACTGTGTTTTGTTGGGAGCAGCAGGTGTTACGGCTGTGTGTGATGTGAGTAGAGAGTATTTGAGGCTGTAGAATTTGCTCTGTCAACACAGAGCTGTATAAAACACCAGCTCAGCAGCCAACTTCAGCAGAATAACACGAGCACTGTCCTCTCGGCTGATCCCAGACCTCTCGGCCTGGGTGTGGTATGCTGCTTTATTATATAATTTTACGTGAATAGGGTTATTAATGAAAACCTCTGGCTCTGGTCACATGTGTTTTTTTGTCTTCTTTATGCATCTGTTTGCACTTTCAGCACATTTCCACACTGAGGAACATTAAGTTGCATTCAAACCCTACCAAAGAAAACTGTATCACGCTGGTGCTGCTGTGGTTTTGCACAGAAACATATCTGTAACATTACAGACATTAGGCAAAGTCTACCAAAAGGCATAATGCATTAAAAGCATGTGACGTGTTGTTGACCCGTGGGTCTTCAGACGCAGCCTTCATCAATCCGCTCTCATTAGAGCTCTATTGTATTAGCAGCAGCTGAACGTAAACTTGAGGAGCTCTAAACAGGTCAGGCGTATTCTCTTATTGTTAATGAACGACTAAACCAAACACAAAGGCAAAGGAAAGGGAAAAGACACAGTATCCTGTCTGCATCTACAAATAACAGAAATAACTGCATGTAAAACACACACTTTCCAACACACAGCAGCTGTTGTTTTGTGTTCACAACAAAACTAATTCATCAACTTGACCATAGAAACTCGTACCTAGTTCACTATCATCACTACGTTCAATAGCTCTGGTCTAACTTCACACAGCCCACAGCCCTCTTTATTAGGATGCTGCAGAGGGACGGTGTAATGATGAGGAGGAGGAGTAGTTCAAGTGTGTGTTACAGATGCTCGATCATTTAACTCATGATTCAATCCTTCAAACAGAAATGAGCTCTGCTCTTACTGCGAGTGTGTTCTCTACAGTCTGCACAGGCGCATCACACCCGCAATGCTAATGTAGAGAGCACAAAATATCCCACATTCATAACACAACCATGTGACAGTCCCAAGAAATGTCACGTTCACTCTCAGCGGAGAGGGTTGACTTGGGTGCTTTAAGGAAGCATATACAAGAGGTTATTTAAGACAAATAAGAACACGTTAACCGGGCAGGGTGGGTATTTAAGTCATGATGGTTGTGTACATTAAATGGTGGTCTTTTGTAAAGGCTACTTACAGAACAGGGGCCCATCTGACCACTGAAGGTGGAGAAATTATCCATCCATCCATTATCTGTAACCGCTTATCCAATTTAGGGTCGCGGGGGGTCCAGAGCCTACCTGGACGGGCGCAAGGCGGGAACACACCCTGGAGGGGGCGCCAGTCCTTCACAGGGCAACACACACTCACACACTCACACCTACGGACACTTTCGAGTCGCCAATCCACCTGCAACATGTGTTTTTGGACTGTGGGAGGAAACCGGAGCACCCGGAGGAAACCCACGCAGACACAGAGAGAACACACCACACTCCTCACAGACAGTCACCCGGAGGAAACCCACGCAGACACGGGGAGAACACACCAACTCCTCACAGACAGTCACCCGGAGCTGGAATCGAACCCACAACCTCCAGGCCCCCGGAGCTGTGTGACTGCGACACTACCTGCTGCGCCACCGTGCCGCCAGGTGGAGAAATTCTCGTACGAAAAATCTGTACTGTCTTCAAATGCCTCTTTATTAAGACGTATAACAAAATGTACATTCATAACTCAAATGTCACAAACACTGACACCGCTGTAACATCACCTTCCCACAGGATGTGCTCCTAATATTTACAAACCAATGCTTTGTAAGCCCCTTAAAACGTTCTCAACAATGTTTTTAAAAGTTCACAAAGTTAGTTAAACGTTTGTACTCCCTCAGAAGAGTCTGTCTGAACTATATAACACATTTATGACTCGTTGTATTGTTGTTTTTCTTGTGTTCTCCAATGTTAAACTCAGCAGATAAACAGAAACATACTCTACATGAGTATACGAGTGACTGGGTGAGGATGAGTGCGTGAGGGAGTCAATTAGTAAGTATTTACGTGTAAAAGTGAATGAACAAGTGAGTATTTAAATTAGTGAGCAGGATTAAAGAGCATACTGCCTTCATTTACCAGGAGAGTAAACTGGGCACACTCTAAAATAACGTTATTTACAATTACCTGAGAGGACCCCTTTTCAAATGTCAATTAAAAAAACCGTTAAAAAACGGTTAGCGAAAGAGTGGCTTAAACGGTCCGCACAGAAAAGACAAACTCTGCCTGTTCCACTTCACACAGCTACTGCTGAGGAGAATACTGATCTTTAAAAATTGTAAAACTATTGTAAAATGTGTTTACAATATTAGTACAAAGTTATAGTGCAGTGAGTGAAAGAAAAGTTGTAAAAAAAAGGGCTGTTTTCCAGTTTCACTCCTACCTCTCAGCCAATCCACAACCTGGCTCGCGCTCCACTTTGTTATTGGCTCCATTTTCGTCGACTCTGAGGTAAAAACTCGATCACAGAAAGGTGTATTCTCGAAGCGAGGGTCCCGCTGGCATTGTGGAAGATTTAAAGCGAAGTAAATCGTGTTTTTTTTAAACTCTAGTGGTGTTCAGAATCCCACTCTCTGAGCCGACTGAGCTGGACTGGAGCCGCGGAGAGAAACCGCAGGCGTTTAGACTGAGGCTGAGAGGATCATGTTACAGCAACAGGTCAAACTTACGGGTGTGTGTGTGTGTGTGACCACTCTCACTCACACTTTATGGCCGACTTCACACGATGACCAGTCCCATTTCCTACCGGGGCCTGTTTATAAATTATAATTGAAACTCACCCTTACTTTATTTTTATAGGAGCGTTTGTCTTTTTTTATTAAATTAAAGCCGTTTAAGCAAGAAAAAGTAACAAACAATATTTACGAATGTGATTATTTGTTATTTTCTACAGTGTTTCTAATACATGTAACACAAAATGTGTAAACTTTGTGTTCCCTGAATGAACCAGTTTATACTCCACAGAGTGGGTCCCTCAAATGGGGGTGGTCATGTTTAAAACAAGTCAAAATACATTTACAGAACCTCTTGTAAGTACAGGTCAATAGGTGTCAGTATAATGACTGTGTCATAACGTGAAGAATAATCACCACAGAAAATGACTGACTGACTGACCCCATTACAGTGATCCCTCGTTTTTCGCGGGGGATGCGTTCCAAGACCACCCGCGAAAAAACGAATTTCCGCGAAGTAGAGGAAAGATGTTTTTTTATGTATTTAACGAGTATTTGGACTTTTAAAACCCTCCCTGTGCTGTTAACAACCCACGCTTTGTATTAAACAGTCGTTCTATAATGTTTTTCAGCTGGAACTACATGATATCCTAAGCGTAAGTAAATTTCACTCGGATGTGGACATGAACAATACATGTACTGTACGTAAGAAATACTTGTAAATGATACATAAAAGAGTTTTATGAAATTTTAATGGATTTAATGAAATATTTTGGCTATTCATCTTTCACGGTTTTCCTAGATTTTCCCTCAATATCCGTGATATAGCGGCCATAACCCCCCCTGAAAAGACCCGCAAAGTAGCGAATCCGCGAAAGATGAACCGCGAAGTAGCGAGGGATTACTGTAATGTAATTTGACTGCATGTGTACACAACTAATTATTATAAACTCACTGTTGTGTAATGTCTACACTGCGGCTGTTTTTCTGTCAGCTTGGAAACTTTTTATCTTTTCACATTTTTGCACCACATTCAGTTTATAAAACGTTACTTAGACATGAACTCTTAGTTAAGATGCTGTTGAGATCAAATCTGTGTACACTAATGTTTTACAAACAATTCCTTCGCACATAGACCTATGAAGAAAACATGGAACAAATTCTAAATCATCTTCTAAAAATATCTTTAATGAATATGGCGATGTTTGGCTCCTTTGTAAAATTCAGTGTGCCCCCCAGCACTAACCCTGTCAGGATTCACGGAGCGGACTGACGGAGGCGGACGCATTTGCTAAAACACGGTATTTTAATTATAATGAAAGAAATAACAAAACAATGACAGGAAACAGTAGTTACAACACAACACGAAATGAAACTAAACTAACACTTAGACAGACTAGACTGGGGAGCGAAACGACGACGAGAGAAACTACGGAGACAGACAGATAACATGACTGACATGAGAAAGGATAAATGAGAATGTGAAATGAACGACAAACAGGACACGAGACAAGAGAGCTTAAATACCAACACAAACGAGACACACCTGGACAGATAACAAGGAGGACGGGTGAACAGATGACACGGACGAGGAGGCGGGACGAAGGCGGAGACTCGAACATAAACAAAACAGAGCCATGTGCAAATAAAGCACATGGCGGGGACAACAGACTGACAGGACGAAGGCGTGACAGATGCCCCCCCCAAGAACGCGCAACTCCCGGGCGCGTACTCCTAAACCCCCCAGGAGCTGGCGCAGGAGAGGGCACGAAAAACATGACAGGACAACAAACCAACAGGTGACAGGACTCAGGACAGGACGGGAACCGACACAGGAGCTGGGGACACGACAGGACCGAATATACGAGACGGGACATGGGACATGACAGGAGACTGACAAAGGGGAGCCACAAGAGACGAGAACGGACTGGACAGGACAGGAGTGGACACATGGGAAATGACGGGAGACTGGACTGGAGACAAGACAGGGGACTGAACGTGGGACTGATACGGAGACTGGACACGTTTGGGGACAGAAGACTGGACATGGACAGGTGACAGAACAGGGGACTGGAATGGAGACGGGACTGATGACAGGACTGGGTGCTGGGAATGGACGGGAGCAGAGACTGGTGACGAGACAGGGGACAGGATAGGAACATTAGACTGGACAGAAGACAGGACAGGTGACATGACACTAGACTGATACGGAGACTGGACATGACCAACTGGGGACTGGACATGAGACAGGACAGAGGGTTGGAACGGGGACTGAACAGGAGACGGGACTTGAGACTGAACAGAGGGTTGAAACGAGGACTGAACAGGACTAACAGGGGACTTGACAGGAGACGGGACTTGAGACAGGACCGATGGTTGAAACGGTGACTGGAGAGGAGACGAGACTTGAGACTGGACAGGGGGTTGAAACAAGGACTGGACAGGAGACGGGACATAGGGTTGAAATGGGGCCTGAACAGGACTAACAGGAAACTGGACTGGACTAGGTAGGGGAACAGGGACCAAGACATTCAGGGGGACAGACACAAACACCGTGACAGGGACCGGGACAGACACAAAGGCAGACACGGATACAGGGACAAGGACAGAGACGGGAACCAGGACAGGGACAGACAAGGGAACCAAAATAACAGGGGGGTGCCCAGGACTGGCTAATGTCTGTGTGGCAGTCTGAGGAACCAGCCTGGGCACAGTTCTGGGGATCGGCCCTGAAGTCCTTCGGGCCGACCTACGGACATGGACAGGGGAGGCCGTAGCCACAGTCACGGGGACAGGAGCGGCCGTAGCCACAGTCACGGGTACAGGAGAGGCCGTAGCCACAGTCACGGGTACAGGAGAGGCCGTAGCCACAGTCACGGGTACAGGAGAGGCCGTAGCCACAGTCACGGGTACAGGAGAGGCCGTAGCCACAGTCACGGGTACAGGAGAGGCCGTAGCCACAGTCACGGGGACAGGAGAGGCCGTAGCCACAGTCACGGGGACAGGAGAGGCCGTAGCCACAGTCACGGGGACAGGAGAGGCCGTAGCCACAGTCACGGGGACAGGAGAGGCCGTAGCCACAGTCACGGGGACAGGAGCGGCGGGAGCCGCCATAGTCACGGGGACAGGAGCGGCGGGAGCCGCCATAGTCACGGGGACAGGAGCGGCGGGAGCCGCCATAGTCACGGGGACAGGAGCGGCGGGTACCGCCATCACAGACACTGGAGCGGCGGGTGCCGCCATCACGGGGACTGGAGCGGCGGGTGCCGCCATCACGGGGACTGGAGCGGCGGGTGCCGCCATCACGGGGACTGGAGCGGCAGGTGCCGCCATCACGGGGACTGGAGCGGCGGGTGCCGCCATAGTCACGGGGACAGGAGCGGCGGGAGCCGCCATAGTCACGGGGACAGGAGCGACGGGAGCCGCCATAGTCACGGGGACAGGAGCGGCGGGAGCCGCCATAGTCACGGGGACAGGAGCGGCGGGAGCCGCCATAGTCACGGGGACAGGAGCGGCGGGAGCCGCCATAGTCACGGGGACAGGAGCGGCGGGAGCCGCCATAGTCACGGGGACAGGAGCGGCGGGAGCCGCCATAGTCACGGGGACAGGAGCGGCGGGAGCCGCCATAGTCACGGGGACAGGAGCGGCGGGAGCCGCCATAGTCACGGGGACAGGAGCGGCGGGTACCGCCATCACAGACACTGGAGCGGCGGGTGCCGCCATCACGGGGACTGGAGCGGCGGGTGCCGCCATCACGGGGACTGGAGCGGCGGGTGCCGCCATCACGGGGACTGGAGCGGCGGGTGCCGCCATCACGGGGACTGGAGCGGCGGGTGCCGCCATCACGGGGACTGGAGCGGCGGGTGCCGCCATCACGGGGACAGGAAGCCCTGCGACGTCGTCCACGGAGGCAGGGGAACCTGCGACGTCGTCCACGGAGGCAGGGGAACCTGCGACGTCGTCCACGGAGGCAGGGGAACCTGCGACGTCGTCCACGGAGGCAGGGGAACCTGCGACGTCGTCCACGGAGGCAGGGGAACCTGCGACGACGTCCAAGGAGGCAGGGGGACCTGCGACGACGTCCAAGGAGGCAGGGGGACCTGCGACGACGTCCAAGGAGGCAGGGGGACCTGCGACGACGTCCAAGGAGGCAGGGGGACCTGCGACGACGTCCAAGGAGGCAGGGGGACCTGCGACGACGTCCAAGGAGGCAGGAGAGGCCCGCGTCGCGCTGACGAAGACAGGAGAGCCGCGCGCCGCGCTCTCGAGGACAGGAGAGGCGCGTGCCGCGCTCTCGAGGACAGGGGTTTGTGCTGCTCGCCGGGCTCGCGCTGGAGCTGTAAAGGGTTTAGGGGGTTTCACAGGCGCACCCATTAGATCACCTCGAGGTGCGCCCCTGTTAGCCTCAGGCCTCAGAGGTACGGAGGTGAGGCTAACAGCCCCTACCCTTAACGCCCCCCCAAAAATTTCCCCGGACCTGAGGGGGTAATCCTCCGTCGAGGGGGGAACTCCAGCACGGTTCTTCCGCCGACTCTTTCGACTCCCGCTGGCGCAACGACTCGATTCCCGAGTCGACTCCACCGCTATAGGATCCGGAACAGCGCCAGGCAGGAGCTGGAGCCGGCGACTCCATTCCGAGGCCGCTTTCAAAGCCTCCCCCACAGGATCTTTGGGGCCTGTGCGGAATGGAGTCCGGCGAACGGCACACCCCTTGAGGTAGTAATCCGCGCTAGCTGCGTCCTTGTGGTCGTTCATTCTGTCAGGATTCACGGAGCGGACTGACGGAGGCGGACGCATTTGCTAAAACACGGTATTTTAATTATAATGAAAGAAATAACAAAACAATGACAGGAAACAGTAGTTACAACACAACACGAAATGAAACTAAACTAACACTTAGACAGACTAGACTGGGGAGCGAAACGACGACGAGAGAAACTACGGAGACAGACAGATAACATGACTGACATGAGAAAGGATAAATGTGTCAGGATTCACGGAGCGGACTGACGGAGGCGGACGCATTTGCTAAAACACGGTATTTTAATTATAATGAAAGAAATAACAAAACAATGACAGGAAACAGTAGTTACAACACAACACGAAATGAAACTAAACTAACACTTAGACAGACTAGACTGGGGAGCGAAACGACGACGAGAGAAACTACGGAGACAGACAGATAACATGACTGACATGAGAAAGGATAAATGAGAATGTGAATCAAAATGTACGACAAACAGGACGTGACACAATAGGGCTTAAATACAGAGACAAACGAGACACACCTGGACAGATAACGAGGACGGGTAACACATGACACGGACGAGGAGGCGGAACAAAGGCGGAGACTCGAACATAAACAAAACGGAGCCATGTGCAAATAAAGCACATGGCGGGGACAACAAACTGACAGGACGAAGGCGTGACAGATGCCCCCCCCAAGAACGCGCAACTCCTGGGCGCGTACTCCTAAACCCCCCAGGAGCTGGCACAGGAGAGGGCACGGAAAACAAGACAGGACAACAAACCAACGGGTGACAGGACTCAGGACAGGACGGGAACAGACACAGGAGCTGGGGACACGACAGGACCGAATATACTAGACGGGACATGGGACATGACAGGAGACTGACAAAGGGGGGCCACAAGAGACGAGAACGGACTGGACAGGACAGGAGTGGACACATGGGAATTGACGGGAGACTGGACTGGAGACAAGACAGGGGACTGAACGTGGGACGGATACGGAGACTGGACACATTTGGGGACAGAAGACTGGACATGAACAGGGGACTGGAATGGAGACGGGACTGATGACAGGACCGGGTGCTGGGACTGGACGGGAGCAGAGACTGGTGACAAGACACTGGACAGGATAGGAACATTAGACTGGACAGGGGTATGTGACTGGACAGAAGACAGGACAGGTGACATGACACTAGACGGATACGGAGACTGGACATGAGACAGGACAGAGGGTTGAAACGGGGACTGGACAGGACTAATAGGGGACTGGACATGAGACTGGACAGGGGTCTGAAACAGAGACTGGACAGGACTAACAGGGGACTGGACATGAGACTGGACAGGAGACGGGACAGGTGACTGAACGCGGGATGGATACCGTGACTTGACATGTTTGGGGACAGTGGACTGGACAGGAGACGAGACAGAGGGTTGAAACAAGGACTGGACAGGAGACGGGACATAGGGTTGAAATGGGGCCTGGACAGGACTAACAGGGGACTGGACATGTTTGGGGACCAAAGACTGGACATGGGCAGGAGACAGGACAGGGGACTGGAATGGAGACAGGACCGAGGGTTGAAACGGGGACTGGAGAGGAGACGAGACTTGAGACTGGACAGGGGGTTGAAACATAGACTGGACAGGGCTGACAGGGAACTGGACAGGACTCACAGGAAACTGGACTGGACTAGGTAGGGGAACAGGGACCAAGACATTCAGGGGGACAGACACAAACACAGTGACAGGGACCGGGACAGACACAAAGGCAGAAACGGGTACAGGGACAAGGACAGAGACGGGAACCAGGACAGGGACAGACAATGGAACCAAAATAACAGGGGGGTGCCCAGGACTGGCTAATGTCTGTGGGGCAGTCTGAGGAACCAGCCTGGGCACAGTTCTGGGGATCGGCCCTGAAGTCCTACGGGCCGACCTACGGACATGGACAGGAGCGGCGGGAGCCGCCATAGTCACGGGGACAGGAGCGGCGGGAGCCGCCATAGTCACGGGGACAGGAGCGGCGGGAGCCGCCATAGTCACGGGGACAGGAGCGGCGGGAGCCGCCATAGTCACGGGGACAGGAGCGGCGGGAGCCGCCATAGTCACGGGGACAGGAGCGGCGGGAGCCGCCATAGTCACGGGGACAGGAGCGGCGGGTGCCGCCATAGTCACGGGGACAGGAGCGGCGGGTGCCGCCATAGTCACGGGGACAGGAGCGGCGGGTGCCGCCATCACGGGGACAGGAAGCCCTGCGACGTCGTCCACGGAGGCAGGGGAACCTGCGACGTCGTCCACGGAGGCAGGGGAACCTGCGACGTCGTCCACGGAGGCAGGGGAACCTGCGACGTCGTCCACGGAGGCAGGGGAACCTGCAGCGACGTCGTCCTCGGAGGCAGGGGAACCTGCAGCGACGTCGTCCTCGGAGGCAGGGGAACCTGCAGCGACGTCGTCCTCGGAGGCAGGGGAACCTGCAGCGACGTCTTCCTCGGAGGCAGGGGAACCTGCAGCGACGTCGTCCTCGGAGGCAGGGGAACCTGCAGCGACGTCGTCCTCGGAGGCAGGGGAACCTGCAGCGACGTCGTCCTCGGAGGCAGGGGAACCTGCAGCGACGTCGTCCTCGGAGGCAGGGGAACCTGCAGCGACGTCGTCCTCGGAGGCAGGGGAACCTGCAGCGACGTCGTCCTCGGAGGCAGGGGAACCTGCAGCGACGTCGTCCTCGGAGGCAGGGGAACCTGCAGCGACGTCGTCCTCGGAGGCAGGGGAACCTGCAGCGACGTCGTCCTCGGAGGCAGGGGAACCTGCAGCGACGTCGTCCTCGGAGGCAGGGGAACCTGCAGCGACGTCGTCCTCGGAGGCAGGGGAACCTGCAGCGACGTCGTCCTCGGAGGCAGGGGAACCTGCAGCGACGTCGTCCTCGGAGGCAGGGGAACCTGCAGCGACGTCGTCCTCGGAGGCAGGGGAACCTGCAGCGACGTCGTCCTCGGAGGCAGGGGAACCTGCAGCGACGTCGTCCTCGGAGGCAGGGGAACCTGCAGCGACGTCGTCCTCGGAGGCAGGGGAACCTGCAGCGACGTCGTCCTCGGAGGCAGGAGAGGCGCGCGCCGCGCTCACGAAGACAGGCGCGGCAGGAGACCCCGCGTTCACGAAGACAGGCGCGGCTGGAGGCGCCGCGCTCACGAAGATAGGCGCGGCTGGAGGTGCCGCGCTCTCGAGGACTGGAGCTGTGGAACGGTTAGGAGGTCTGGTGGGCGCACACTTGTGGGGCTTTCTGAAGGCGCCCCTGTTAGCCTCATCTCCTTTGTCTTGAGGGACGAGGCCAACAGTACCAGCCCTTAACCCCCCCCCAAAAATTTCCCCGGACCTGAGGGGGTAGTCCTCGGGAGCAGGGGTTCCTGCAGAGACGTCCTCGGGAGCTGGTTGTGAGAATCGTCTTTTTAGAAGTCCACAAAATGAGTCAACAGTAAGGGTTGAGGCTTTTTCTTTTAGTAGTTCCTCTGCCCACTTCAACGCTTCTCCTCTAAGGAGGGATTTAAGGAACATGACCTGGATCAGGTCGGGAGGAGCAGGACAGGTTAAAAACTGAAAATAAAGTTTGCACTGCAAAATAAATCCATCACACTTGGGACCGCCTTCGAATTCGGCAGGAACTCCCATAACAGACTGTAAAACAGCGGGTTGATCACCCACCGTTCTGGCCAGTAATTTCTCCCCTTGTTTAAGGATTTCGTCCAATATTTCGGCTGTGTTAGCTGCGTCCTGGGGGTCGTTCATTCTGTCAGGATTCACGGAGCGGACTGACGGAGGCGGACGCATTTGCTAAAACACGGTATTTTAATTATAATGAAAGAAATAACAAAACAATGACAGGAAACAGTAGTTACAACACAACACGAAATGAAACTAAACTAACACTTAGACAGACTAGACTGGGGAGCGAAACGACGACGAGAGAAACTACGGAGACAGACAGATAACATGACTGACATGAGAAAGGATAAATGAGAATGTGAATCAAAATGTACGACAAACAGGACGTGACACAATAGGGCTTAAATACAGAGACAAACGAGACACACCTGGACAGATAACGAGGACGGGTAACACATGACACGGACGAGGAGGCGGAACAAAGGCGGAGACTCGAACATAAACAAAACGGAGCCATGTGCAAATAAAGCACATGGCGGGGACAACAAACTGACAGGACGAAGGCGTGACAAAATGAGAATGTGAAATGAACGACAAACAGGACACGAGACAAGAGAGCTTAAATACCAACACAAACGAGACACACCTGGACAGATAACAAGGAGGACGGGTGAACAGATGACACGGACGAGGAGGCGGGACGAAGGCGGAGACTCGAACATAAACAAAACAGAGCCATGTGCAAATAAAGCACATGGCGGGGACAACAGACTGACAGGACGAAGGCGTGACAAACCCACAGCAAAGACGGTGTCAGATAGTGTCATAAGACATTTGCATCGCAAAACACTCCTTGCTGTGGGTTGTACTTCTTTACACCAAAATTAGGTGACCAGACGTCCTCTTTTACCCGGACATGTCCTCTTTTTTAGACTTAAAAAATGTCCAGGTGGAATTTCACAAACGTCCGGGATGTTGTTTTTCTAGAGCTTACATAGAACTTCGAGAAGCGTTTCGTTCACAAACTAGTCCCGCCCTCCCCTACTCCGATTGGTTTGCTTGAGTGAGAAGGGGGCGTGGTGAAGTAGCCTAAAGTCTTCTGATTGGACGGTCTGACTGTAGAGCTACCGTTATTAGTCGATAACCTTCTCTGTAAACATTTAATTGGTCAGTCTGCACGTCAGTAGTCCCCCCCCCCCCCCCCCCCCCAAGGATCTTTCAGTCTTGCAGTGTTCTCCTCCAAGCGTGTTGAGCAGATATTCCCTTAATTTCAGTGGAGCTTTATGTTTTTCTGAGGTAATGTGTGCTAGACTTCTTCTTTCGCAGCCTGGTGACCGAAGCAAGCTGGTAGGAATCAGGCTTTACTATAAAAAGAGGGAGGACATGTATAGGTATAAAAACACGTAATAATAAAAATAATGAAACATTTATATTTAAACCCTTTAATACAATGCTTAATAGTGTAAACATAGTTGAAGAGATCACAGATTTGTTACTGAAGCTCTTTCCCCGTCTCCTACAGAAGCAGGAGTCACCAAGAGACTCACTTTAAAACATCGACGTAAACAAAAATGACTTTCTAACCCCTTAAACAGTAGCTTGATCTCATTTGGCAGTAGCCACTGCTTTTACAGTTATCTCTGAGCTGGCAGAAGTGTGAGTGATGGTTTGTGTGTGATTTATATTCAGTGACAGGAAAATGTAGAGGTTCACATGATGACAGAGAGAGGCTGTGTTTGTGTGCTGGGCGTTACCTTCAGTTTCCTATGGGAACGCAGGCAGCAAGAAGAGGAAAACACTATTAACTTAAAGTAGCCTCTGAAGCATTTGAAACGCTATCTGAAGATATCTTCTACTTTCACTTTCCTTTAACTTAAACTCCCTCTATTTTTACAGAGGCCTAACAGACCTTGAAGTGGTTATTTTGGGCTTTCTGAGCAAAACACAGGCCATTGATTACTGCAGTGCTTTCGGAAAACCTGTTATTAGAGGTGTGTGGAGAAGCCCGAACACACACTCAAGTAAAGGTATTCATAATACTGTGAAACAGAGACTGCTGTGAAATAACGGTGCCTTTTCAAAACACAGCTTCAGTACGGGCTCAAAATTACCAAATGAAAATGATTTAAAGGAGCAATTAGTTATTTTTAACCACCAAACTATTCTGAAAGCGATTATATACAACCTCCGTTCAGAAAATGCTGGGACAGTATGAAAAAAAAAGTGATGTGCTTTGACATGTGCTTCATTGTGAATGGTGTTCACATAAGTCTTCAACACATTAGGGCTGGACGTGCGAAACAATGTAATAACGATATGATATGAAATATGAGATATCAGCAGGTGACTGTGGCCATGATTTTTTGCAAAAGCAGTGTCCAGGAAAGGTCTAGTCCCTTTAGGAACACAAATGATCTGAGGATTGCCACTTTGCTGACAAATGCACGGGAAAACTATTGACAAAATATAAACAATGTCCCTCAAAGAAAGACAGGAAAGGTTTTGGAAATTTCACTGTCTGTTACATAGAAACCATTCATTTATAGTCGATATGACCTCAATGGTTGGAATGGGTGTAGGCTCCATAGAGCTGGTCCACTATATGAGGTGACCCATGATTAAAACAGGTTGAAGCTCCAGGGACCTGGAGGTTGTGGGTTCGAGTGCTGCTCCAGGTGACTGTCTGTGAGGAGTGTGGTGTGTTTGCCCTGTGTCCGCGTGGGTTTCCTCCGGGTGACTGTCTGTGAGGAGTGTGGTGTGTTCTCCCTGTGTCTGCGTGGGTTTCCTCCGGGTGACTGTCTGTGAGGAGTGTGGTGTGTTCTCTCTGTGTCTGCGTGGGTTCCTCCGGGTGACTGTCTGTGAGGAGTGTGGTGTGTTCTCTCTGTGTCTGTGTGGGTTTCCTCCGGGTGACTGTCTGTGAGGAGTGTGGTGTGTTCTCCCTGTGTCTGCGTGGGTTTCCTCCGGGTGACTGTCTGTGAGGAGTGTGGTGTGTTCTCCCTGTGTCTGTGTGGGTTTCCTCCGGGTGACTGTCTGTGAGGAGTGTGGTGTGTTCTCCCTGTGTCTGCGTGGGTTTCCTCCGGGTGACTGTCTGTGAGGAGCGTGGTGTGTTCTCCCTGTGTCTGCGTGGGTTTCCTCCGGGTGACTGTCTGTGAGGAGCGTGGTGTGTTCTCTCTGTGTCTGTGTGGGTTTCCTCCGGGTGACGGTCTGTGAGGAGTGTGGTGTGTTTTCTCTGTGTCTGCGTGGGTTTCCTCCGGGTGACTGTCTGTGAGGAGTGTGGTGTGTTCTCCCTGTGTCTGCGTGGGTTTCCTCCGGGTGACTGTCTGTGAGGAGTGTGGTGTGTTCTCCCTGTGTCTGCGTGGGTTTCCTCCGGGTGACTGTGAGGAGTGTGGTGTATTCTCCCTGTGTCTGCGTGGGTTTCCTCCGGGTGACTGTGAGGAGTGTGGTGTGTTCTCCCTGTGTCTGCGTGGGTTTCCTCCGGGTGACTGTCTGTGAGGAGTGTGGTGTGTTCTCCCTGTGTCTGAGTGGGTTTCCTCCAGGTGTTCCAGTTTCCTCTCAAAGTCCAAAAACACACGTTGGTAGGTGGATTGGCGAATCAAAAGTGTCCGTAGGTGCGAGTGTGTGAGTGTGTGTTGCCTTGTGGAGGACTGGTGCCCCCTCCAGGTTGTGTTCCTGCCTTGTGCCCAGTGATTCTGGGTACCCACCCTGACTCTGAACTGGATAAGTGGTTTCAGACAGTGAATGAATGAACCTAAAAAATAACAAAGGTAAACTATAATGCAATACAATATACTACAATAACTCTAACATATGATACATATTTGAAAATTTACTGTTTGTATAATACTCTTGGTGCATCACAACAATGTTCACTGAAAGTGTGTTTTCTAATCTTTACAATTCAGTCAGTAATATTTTGGTCCAGATCACATGCAAAACAAGCTGTCTGACATGTTCTGAAAATGATCTTTTACTAAGCACTGCCCTCTGATGGTTTGAACTGGAAATCAATTGTTCCCTACTCAGGAACACTGATCTTGGACGTGCAGTGGAAGTGGAGCATATACGGTTTGTGTAAAATAAGTCATTAAATACTAAAAACAGAAACATTTACAATCTAAGCAAGACTGAGTTTAAATGGATCAGAAGGAGGGGGTTATGGCAGGTAACTGTGGTCTGTATGTTGCTGAATATTTAACCTTTTGACTTACACATTGTGGCACTGGAACATATTCTACAATTATCTTATATATTAATAGATATAAATTTTTTATATTATAAATTACATGTGACCCGCCTTGCACCCAATGATTCTGGGTAGGCTCCATACCCACTGCAACCCTGAACTGGATAAGGGGTTACACATAATGACTGAATGAATATTATAAATGTGTGAGTGACTGGGTGAGTGTGTGACACTGTCCACAGGTGTGAGTGTGTGAGTGACTGGGTGAGTGTGTGACACTGTCCACAGGTGTGAGTGTGTGTGTGACAGGGTGAGTGTGTGAGTGACTGGGTGAGTGTGTGAAACTGTCCACAGGTGTGAGTGTGTGATTGACAGGGTGAGTGTGTGAGTGACTGGGTGAGTGTGTGAAACTGTCCATAGGTGTGAGTGACTGGGTGAGTGTGTGAGACTGTCCACAGGTGTGAGTGTGTGAGTGACTGGGTGAGTGTGTGAAACTGTCCACAGGTGTGAGTGTGTGAGTGACTGGGTGAGTGTGTGAAACTGTCCACAGGTGTGAGTGTGTGAGTGACTGGGTGAGTGTGTGACACTGTCCACAGGTGTGAGTGTGTGAGTGACTGGGTGAGTGTGTGACACTGTCCACAGGTGTGAGTGTGTGTGTGACAGGGTGAGTGTGTGACACTGTCCACAGGTGGGAGTGTGTAAAACTGTCCACAGGTGTGAGTGTGTGATTGACAGGGTGAGTGTGTGAGTGACTGGGTGAGTGTGTGAAACTGTCCATAGGTGTGAGTGACTGGGTGAGTGTGTGAGACTGTCCACAGGTGTGAGTGTGTGAGTGACTGGGTGAGTGTGTGAAACTGTCCACAGGTGTGAGTGTGTGAGTGACTGGGTGAGTGTGTGAAACTGTCCACAGGTGTGAGTGTGTGAGTGACTGGGTGAGTGTGTGACACTGTCCACAGGTGTGAGTGACTGGGTGAGTGTGTGAAACTGTCCACAGGTGTGAGTGTGTGAGTGACTGGGTGAGTGTGTGAAACTGTCCACAGGTGTGAGTGACTGGGTGAGTGTGTGACACTGTCCACAGGTGTGAGTGTGTGTGTGACAGGGTGAGTGTGTGACACTGTCCACAGGTGTGAGTGTGTGAAACTGTCCACAGGTGTGAGTGTGTGTGTGACAGGGTGACTGTTTGACACTGTCCACAGGGCTGAGTGTGTGAAACTGTCCACAGGTGAGTGTGTAAAACTGTCTACGTGTGTGTGTGTGTGTGTGTGCGACAGGGTGAGTGTGTGAAACTGTCTACGTGTGTGTGTGTGACAGGGTGAGTGTGTGACACTGTGCACAGGTGTGCGTGTGTGTGTGACAGGGTGAGTGTGTGAAACTGTCTACGTGTGTGTGTGACAGGGTGAGTGTGTGACACTGTCCACAGGTGTAAGTGTGTGTGACAGGGTGAGTGTGTGACACTGTGCAGAGGTGTGAGTGTGTGTGTGACTGGGTGAATGAGTAAACACATTTTCAGATGAACAGTGGCGCCAAACCTGCAGAGAGTCCAATTCAAGTGATTAAAAATGATTTTGCATAACACAAAGCTTCCCTAACAGACTATATCTCTGTCTGAGTGGGTGAGGAGCAGGCCTCCGCAATTCCCCTGATGTTTTGCATCTAATAACACAGTGTTTCCACTTTAAACAAATCAGAGCTGCATGTGAGGACACTGCTCTATTAACAGCAGCAAGGCTCTGCTCTGGTGGAAAACTCTACCATGGAAACCACCAGTGGATTATTTATAAAGGCTTTCTCCAACAGGTCACAGAGCTGGAGATAAAGGTCAGACACCGCTGGTGTAAAGCAGCCTCACACACACACACACACACACACACACAAATACACTTAGTTTAGTATTTCAATTTATTTGCTAGGTTAAAAATGTTATACATTATATCTCACATTCATCTTTTCCAGCAATGGGCTCTGTGTGTGTGTGTGTGAGAGAGAGAGAGAGAATTTTAAAAAACATAATTTCTGTATAAGGGGGCGGAACGGTGGTGCAGCAGATAGTGTCGCAGTCACACAGCTCCAGGGACCTGGAGGTTGTGGGTTCGAATTCGTGCTCCGGGTGACTGTCTGTGAGGAGTGTGGTGTGTTCTCCCTGTGTCTGCGTGGGTTTCCTCCGGGTGACTGTCTGTGAGGAGTGTGGTGTGTTCTCTCTGTGTCTGTGTGGGTTTCCTCCGGGTGACTGTCTGTAAGGAGTGTGGTGTGCTCTCTCTGTGTCTTCGTGGGTTTCCTCCGGGTGACTGTCTGTAAGGAGTGAGGTGTGTTCTCCCTGTGTCTGTATGGGTTTCCTCCGGGTGACTGTCTGTGAGGAGTGAGGTGTGTTCTCCCTGTGTCTGTGTGGTTTTCCTCCGGGTGACTGTCTGTGAGGAGTGTGGTGTGTTCTCCCTGTGTCTGCGTAGGTTTCCTCCGGGTGACTGTCTGTGAGGAGTGTGGTGTGTTCTCCCTGTGTCTGCGTGGGTTTCCTCCGGGTGACTGTCTGTGAGGAGTGTGGTGTGTTCTCCCTGTGTCTGTGTGTGTTTCCTCCGGGTGACTGTCTGTGAGGAGTGTGGTGTGTTCTCCCTGTGTCTGTGTGTGTTTCCTTCGGGTGACTGTCTGTGAGGAGTGTGGTGTGTTCTCCCTGTGTCTGCGTGGGTTTCCTCCGGGTGACTGTCTGTGAGGAGTGTGGTGTGTTCTCCCTGTGTCTGTGTGTGTTTCCTCCGGGTGACTGTCTGTGAGGAGTGTGGTGTGTTCTCCCTGTGTCTGTGTGTGTTTCCTCCGGGTGACTGTCTGTGAGGAGTGTGGTGTGTTCTCCCTGTGTCTGTGTGGGTTTCCTCCGGGTGACTGTCTGTGAGGAGTGTGGTGTGTTCTCCCTGTGTCTGCGTGGGTTTCCTCCGGGTGACTGTCTGTGAGGAGTGTGGTGTGTTCTCCCTGTGTCTGCGTGGGTTTCCTCCGGATGCTCTGGTTTCCTCCCACAGTCCAAATACACACGTTGGTAGGTGGATTGGCGACTCAAAAGTGTCCTTAGGTGTGTGTGTGAGTGACTGGGTGAGTGAGTGAAAATGTCCACAGGTGTGAGTGACAGGGTGAGTGTGTGACCTTGTCCAGAGGTGTGAGTGTGTGATGCCCCATGATGGTATTCGTGGTGTTATTGCCTTTCACCCAATAATTCTGGGTCAGCTCCAAAGCCAGTGCAACCATAATCAGGATGAAGTGGTTGCAGAAGATGAATGAATGAATGAGACCTCGTATTGTAATCCAGTCGAATCATTGGTCTGCGACGTGCATCTGTCCTACTGCACCACACATGCGTTTGAAGCGTGTTCTCCTGACTTCATCTGAGCTTCACAAATGGCCACCATCCAGTCCTGCTGCTCCTCGGCTGAATCGGCGCGCAGAACGAACCTCCGTTTACTGTGTTTTGGAGTTATGGTCCAACCAAAGTGTCCTTCACCCTCCAAAGCCTCGACCTGAGCTCCAATCAGACGGATCACCTTCACCGCAGTCTAGGAGAGAAGACAACCCACGGGTAACAGTAGTTTGTAGAGCGTAGAGTGACTGAAGCTAGAGAAGATCTCAGTTTAATAGACATGGCCAGGCCGGGGGGGCGGTGTAGCAACAGCAGAGGTTCTATTCGCCCTAGTACAGTTCAGTGGAGCATCACCATGTTTTTGAAGCTGTATTTTAAGGTGAAAATACTACCTAATGTTGCTTTAAAAGGCCCATATCGTTAAAGACATTACTCACAGGAGTCTGATGTAGAATTTAAAAGCAGAACTGATGACTCACTGGGCCATCCCATTAACGCAGTCTTGCCCTTTCGCCCTAAAGTGAAAAGGATTGTTCCTACCCTACAGAGTGTTGCTTTAAAGGGTCTGTGTTGTTAAAATCATCATCATCATCATTTTGTGTATTGTTAAAATCATAAAAAATATTACTCACAGAAGTCTGATGAAGGTTTAAAAAAATAAATAAATGATGCAAAATCAACCAGTTTTGACTTTGTGATGTCATAAAAACTACTATATCTACAGTCTACAGTGGACTCATTCATTCACACAGAAATACTCCCACATGAGCTTAAAGTGACCTTAAAGAGGGGACACGGTCCCAGTGAATTCTCTTGGGGAATTGTTTGGGGGGGGGGGGGGGGGGGGGGCATAAAGTGCTGGTTGATGTACACAGTGGCCCTCAGTGGAGTCCTGCTGATAAGCTGATAAGCCCCGGTAATGTGTTAAGAACCAGGCCACTGATAAAGCTAAACTAAGCTCAGGTACCTGCTCGTTTGCTCCGTAGAGAAGCTGGGAGTGTTTTATCTGAACCCAAGCCGGTTTCCAGCGCCGTGTGAACTGAGTTTTCTTGGACAGCCATCCGCTCTTTCCCTTCTCCTCCTCCGGATCCTCCAGTCTCTTCTCCCCGGCGCCGTTAGAGGTCGCACACCCTTCAGCCATCACTGCTAACGGAAAACCCTTCAATCAACACCCGTATTCGGGAAGCCACGCCCCACCTGAGGTCTGATTGGTTGAGAGTTCATTCTCCTGGTCTGTGATTGGCTAGAGCGGGTTGAATGTAAATTAAAAACTAACGAACTTTTCAGTTAAGTAGGTATTATTTTTATTTTACTTTTTAACAACTTGCGTGTTTATGTGTTCGCATTTTTTGGATGATTGATATATGCTTTTTACTCGCGGTTATGAGTCAATTTACCTCAAAATTATGAATTAATTCAAACAAGGGTTTTCTCTAGACGTTCACATTGCACACTCCCTGAACAATTACGTGTTCATCCACGGGAATATATTCATTTTATTTTTTTTCGACAACATAAACCTAAGGAAACAGTCCTGACAGGGCTTAAAAACTGCAAGCCAGCAGTAAAGACACGTCTGGAGATAGACTTGTGGACTAACGAAGGCGGAGGTGTAGAGTTTTACACAAACCACTTTTAAGGCAGTAGGGGATTTTTTTTTTCTTGAGAATAACATTTAATTCTGTCGTTCTGATGAACAGAGATGAAGAGGGGGACTTTTATAATACAACATGAACCCCTGTTCTCAGGAAAACAAGGTGTATTCTCGGTAACTCGATAAAATTGTTCTGTTATCTCTGTTATCTAAACATTTTAATGTGATATTAATGAATAATTGTTAATAAATAAAGAATAATCTGGATAAAACCACTAAAAAACGGACTCAACATCAGATTAAAGTGGAGAAAAAAAAGAAGCAAAACTGGCTTCTGGTATTTATTCTAGACTCTTCCATGTCTCCGGCACGAGCTGTTTCTGTCAGAACCAATCAGATCAAGCTGATTTCATTCAGGATGTTTTTCAAATAAATCATTAATTGGATTATTGTTTGTTTTACTTTTTTTTAGATGCTGCTCTAACATTTAACCTTTAGACAGATTAATTCATCTATAAACGTATTTTTTAAGTATTTGATGTGTGTGAGTTCTCTATCGAATGATTTCAGATCTGTTTTAATTTAGTCTTCTTTTTTTTTTAAATAGAATTCACAAAGATTAATTTTACTTGGACTTTTGGCCAGTCCTCCATTTCATTTCCGGTCTGTCTGTGGAGATTAACGACCTGTGTCCGCGCAACTCCACATCTGCGTCCACTCTGGGAGCCTCCTGTCTTCAACCTTCTGGACTTTAAGAGCCAACCAGTTTGGGCGGAAAACCGGTGGGGAATGAAGACCTTACTGCGACTGCGCAGGCGAGTGCTCGTTTGGCTTTGCCTAATGGGAAATGTAGTAGAATGTCACTTACTTTCACAGGAGGAATAACATGAGAAGTGAGAGAACAGAGAGAGAGAGAGAGAGAGAGAGAGAGAGAGAGGGGGACACGCATGAAGTAAAGTTTGTGCGCTGAGGAGGGAGGGAACGAGAAAGAGAGAGAGAGAGAGAGAGAGAGAGAGAGAGCGGTCTCTCTGTCGAAGTAAACGCTGTCGAAAGTAAAAACTGAGATGAAGCAGAGCCGCAGAGACTCGGACGGAGTAATAGTTCGGGGGACGAATTCTGACTCTGTGAAATGAATAAAAGTGTAATAAAAGTAGCCTGTGCTGGAATCCTGCTTCTGAAGGAATACCCGCCCCGCGAGGAAGGTAACCAACCGCTTTCTGCCGCAAATGTTTGTTTACTTAAGTTACTACATTAACGTTACATCGCTTTTCAATACGAACCTGTTCACCAACACCTTTCTGTAGTTCAGTGCTTTCTTCCAACACGAACACATGCAGATCCGTCCAGATGTGGAGACTGATGTTCTTCTCAGTGTCTCACTCTAAAGGCTTTCATAAACTTTATATTAGACTCTAATACAATGACATAATATTGTAGTTACCAAGAAGATGCTTCTTAAGTAAACTGTAATAGCCTTCTTGTAATACATTAATAACAAAGGAGATGATTAGTGTGTAATAACTGTGGTAGCACATTAATAACAAAGAATCGGTTGTTACTTGTATTAACTCATTGATTACAGTTAAAATAATTTGGATAAATGGTCTTTTGCATAGTGAAATGTTTCATTAAACCAATGCAGAATGTGTTGTATATGGTTTTGAAAATGTGTTACATCCAGTGCGTTACAACAGAAGAACCCTTTTTAGTGTAAAACAGAACCATATTCAAAAAGTCCTACATTGAACCGTGTTCAACAGAATTCCCTGGTGAAATGGTTCTCCAGATTGATGGTTCTTGGTTCTGAATAGAACCATTGTTGTCACAAAAGAACCCTTTAATAACTTAAGGTAGTTGGCTGCAAAAACGTAGTAGCTTTCTAATCTTAAATAAGATGCTGTGATTAGACTGTAATAGCATATAATAACATATGAATTACAAATGATGTTAGTAGAAATTAATAATGTCGTAATAACACATTAATTATGAATAAGATGAGTATGTAAGCTGTAATACATTGTAGTAGCACTGTAATCTCAGATAAGATGATGCAATTAGAATGTAATAACATGTAATAAAAACAATTACCAAATTAGTTGTTATGTAGGGTGTAATAACAACACATTAGTTAGCAAAAATTATGGTTAAATACACTATAATAATATGTAGTAGAAGTTAAATCCCTAATAACATGTGAATTACAGTTACATTGTTTCAGTTGGAGGTAATAACGTATAATAACACATTTATTACAGGAAGAAGTAGCTGTATGAATACGGTTTTACTTGTAAACTACCATTTGATAAGAGTTCAGTTGAAACATTTGAGGTCTTGTATCTACACGTAGAAGACTTCTCTTTGTTCTGTGTGTATAGTTGGGTGTGCTAAGCAGGATATGAGATGAGAGACATATGCAAAAGCGTTAACAAAGCTGTTATTACTGTGTTACAGATATGTCATGTAATTGTTCATTTTGACGTACGCTTGTTCCCTTATGTTCTACAACCTCATGTCTCCAGACCGGAGACTGTAGAGACTAAAATGACTCTTGGTCTCTTCACCAGGGAGTTTTCACACAATGTGAAGAGCTGCTGTTGTCTCCAGATTCTGTCAAAATAAAAGACTGATATAAGGTTTTTGTTGAGACAGTGTTATTCTACTTTGTAGCCACTTCTGCTGTTCATGCCCTGAACTGGTTTTGTGATTGTTTGCAGCGATCACAGATGTCCCCGCAGTTCTTTAAGGAGGATTTCGTCTGAGATCGAAGCCCCTGACCCTCCGTGTGTGGATAAGCCCTATGACTGTCTGTACTGGATTTATAACAATGTTATAAACGTCCCAGCCTGGCAGGGTGGGAGCTGCGCTGGTACTTAGGCTGAAGTTCGTCCAAGGGGAAAGTGGAAAAACGGACGTCAGAAGGGTAAACAAGTGAAAATAAGGTGGAACATTCGCACAAGCATGTTAAGAGCGCCGTAGGCTCAGCCAGGCCCAGCGCGGTGGTGTCGTTTCTCTGGAGTTTGGACATGCTCCTGTTTTCCTGACTTTGTTTAAGCCGCTGCTCTGGTTTCTCCACGTGGAAAAAGAAGACCTCGAACGAGCACAAATGTCCGCCTGCAGCAGCTCGTCTCCGCCGTCCTTTCCCAGAGCGTTTGGCTTGGTCCAGCACCAGCAGCATCATGTGGCACCCGTGGGACCCCCTCCGTCCCCCAGCCCCTCGGCCTCTCTCTCCGGACGTCTGTCCAACGGCAGCCTCAGTGCTCCCAGCCCCACCAACTCCAGAGGGTCCTTCCATGGAATCTCCTTCCTCCTCCAGATTGGACTGACCAGGGAAACTGTTAATCTGGACGCCAGCGACGTGTCCCTTTCAGCCGTCAAAGACCTGGTGTGCTCTATAGTCGACCAGAAGGTAATAACAAATCCCATGTTTAAACCTGTCCTCGTTATTAAATCCTAAAGATGCAAACAAATGATGTGAAGAAAAAGTGAAATACTATGTTCTGGAGATTTACAGAAACTTACGGTGGTGGTGATAGGAACCACGCAAATAGGAAAATCACAGACCGTTGAACTGAAGGCACCTGCAGGGGATTGGTTCTAGGACCCCTAGGACACTAGAATCCATGGATATTAAAGACTAGATTACTAGATCACTAGATTACTATCTTCCCTACAACTGTGTAAACACAGTTCATTGTTGTTATACTCATTGGTTCAGGGAATAGTGAGAAGAACAGCAGTCTTGTTCAGTTCATGTTCAGTACAGACACAATCATCTTAGGCCTAAATACAGCATGGTACTTATTCCACTGGGTACTTAATTTACTTGGCTCTGCTCGGCTCTACTCACTGTTTGCTCCCTGGTCCCTCATTTGATTCAGCTACCACAGCCGTGCAGCTAAATGTAACTCACGATGTGGCAAAACACTGTCTCCAATGGGAACAGCAGGCTTCAGAAACCATAACAACGGCGGCGGTAACGTTAAGCGATGTTTACTCATGGTGTATTGGCATGTTGTTGTTGTTTGGGACTGAACACAGCTCCATCATCAGTTCAGACAGATCAGTAGAGTTTGTTCCTTCCTTATTGCAGCGTCCAGCTCTCGCTGGAGATTTTTTTGTCGGCCACCGATCCATGGAGCGTTTGAACCTCTTCAAAAGACCACGGCGTAATTTTACGAGCTGCCGTCGTGAGTCGGATACAAGCAAATGCATGATCTCTGCTGCAGCTGGTT